>NW_027633158.1:233710-314209 GCF_053919585.1 Euprymna scolopes
TTGATTTGGTCCCCAGCTGCTTCCAGCTTCTGGACTTTTTCCTGGGCTCTGCTGCTGTGATCCCTCGTGACCCGTCTTCTCCGGTCTTGCTTCTGGGCTTTTTCCCGGATTCTGCTTCTTCTCGTGAGTCATAGGTTGCCGTGCAGTAGGTTTCTCAAACTCCAGAGAGTTCCATCTCCTCAAAGCTGGTTCCCTCTTCTTCGGGCTGTTGTTTGCCGACTTGACCGCTCTGTTCGTTCCTTCTGTGGAAGGGTGTGATTTCCTGATGGGCCTTTGAGGTATGGCCCAGCCTGTCTTGATTGCTCTTTTCTCTTCCCGTGTCCGTGGTTTTCCCCCGACAACTGCCCATGGGTTGAGAAAATCTGTGTCGCTGTCGTCCCTTGGTTCAGCGCCCCCGGGCCTAGAGTCTTTTCCCTCTACTATGTATACAGGAGGTGATGGTGAATACCCCGCGGCTAGAGACTCTATTTCTACCATGAACGCTGCAGGTGATAGTGGGATTTCACTGGGTGTGGCATCCCCTGACAACGACGACGGCACTGAGACTCCACCGGGTGTGGTATCTCTCGACGGCACTGGGATTCCACTGGGCGTGGTCTCCCCCGACAGCGGCACTGTAACGTCACTCGACGGCATTGTGACGTTACCCGTCAACGGCACTGGAACGTCACCGAATGTGACGCTCCCCCTTCTCGGCACTGGGGTGTCACCGGGTGTGGCACCCCCTCTTCTCGGCACTGGGGTGTCACCGGGTGTGACACCCCCCCTTCTCGGCACTGGGGTGTCACCGGGTGTGACACCCCCCCTTCTCGGCACTGGGGTGTCACCGGATGTGACACCCCCCCTTCTCGGCACTGGGGTGTCACCGGGTGTGACACCCCCCCTTCTCGGCGCTGGGGTGTCACCGGATGTGACACCCCCCCTTCTCGGCACTGGGGTGTCACCGGATGTGACACCCCCCCTTCTCGGCACAACACCAGGGGCGTCCCCCATGGTGTTATAGGCAGAGGCCTGCCTCTTGATTTGTTGGCCCAGTGCCCTTCCCCGACCCGCCGATTTGGAAGCTAGAGGGCCTTCACCACAAAAGGGTACGTGGGTAACCTCTAGTCCTGCCGGCTGCTTAAGTCGGTTCCAGACACTGAACAATCTGAAAAAGAATAGAAAACGTCAAAATTAGTACGAGCTTTGCATGAGAACCAAGCCATTTATTTAGTGTTCTGCCCCGGACCTGGCATTATCTACTGCCAGGCCCTCATTTGGGGTCCAGAGACACTTAGGCATGAAGCCAGTAGGGGGAAAGGGGGGTCGAGGGTCATTCTAAACTATGCTAGGTCTTTGAAGACTTTATTAAAATCCCTATGCTAAGACACTATTTTTTATATTATCATTCTTACCATGGAGTTTATCTACTTAAAATCTCCCCAGCGTATGGCTTTGGCGTTTTTAACTGAAAGAAATAAATGTTTTTATTCAACAAAACAAAATCATATGTACAAACAAAAAAGAAAATATGATTTTGGAAATAAAATTTTTTCTAAAAATGAGGGATGAGATGATGGGGAGGGGGGCAAACTAAAATACACCCAAAAAGAAAAGAAAACAAATTAACAAAATGCCTATGGGGTCGGGTTAGTAATGGATCCCCCCAACCTATTTCTAAATATGGAGCGCCTACTGTCTTTCGGTCCCGAAGGTCGAAAGCAAGCAGGTCGTTCCCTAGTGGGGAGTGGGGGACCTAGGGACGATATTTGAAAATAAATTAGATAGGGATGGGTAACATCAGGACTGGACGGCGTCTTCCAAGATAAATGTACGTATAGGGGCAAACAGACCGGGGACAAAACAAAGGGTGGACTGGGCATCTTTTGGAAGCTCTCCTATTGCCGATAAAAATAAATTCAGGGACGGGATCAACTTTCATACTTGCCCTAGTCTAGTATCTAATAAAGAATTTTCCACTCGTGGTGGTTAGGACCTAACTATCCCTACTCTGTTACTTTGTTTGGGGCTGGGTTCCGTAGAACCTTAGCACCGCCTGACAGATACCACTAGGGTGGGAAAACAAACTTAAACCTAGCGCCTCGTCGGATGCACAAACTAGTGTTGTGCACCCATCTCCTATCAAAGTCCATGCGGTGCAATCTTTTCCAATCGCATCTGATCTTTACTTTAAGTTGATGTTTAAAGCGACCAACCAGATCCCGATCCGAAACAGATTGCTCCTCATGGACAATCTCAAGACGTGAAATCCACGTTACTAATCTAGCTACTGCTAGGATCGCTAGAAACACCAATCGTCTCTCCCCAGTAAACGGCGGATCCATGTTGTCGACGACGTACGCCAAATCAAGTGGCACCAACCGCTCGGGGTCGATGCGAGCCGTTACCCTTCCGACGTACTCCCAGAGCCTCCGAACTCCGCTGCAAAGAAAAAAGGCATGCTCCCTCGTTTCATCTTCGTCTTCCTCGCAGCGGGGGCAGAAAGGAACGTATTCATCCTCTCTGCAGAATCCGGCTAGTACGCCGAAAAGTGGCAGCGCATTCCGGACTAGCCTCCATGTGATTGAAAACTCTGAATTATTTAGAAAGCTACTGGCTGGCGCCCAATTCCACTGAGAGAGGACCTCCTCCCTCGACATGTGCAGCCGCTCAACCAGCGGATCTTTTGCGGTCCCCACTACTAAATCCCGATACAGTCTCCTCCTAGGCCGTGCAAGGTCACTGGACCCCGGCAATGCCCTAAGGGCGGCTCGGCATTCGGAGAGGAACCGCCGTTCCCCCGCCGGTCTTCTGCGACCTTCGGCGGCAGGGGAGGGCACGAGCTGTGGGAAAGCGTGCTCCACAACTGGTACCCAGTGCAATTCCTCAAGCAGTGTCCGACTTAGGAACGCCAATCTTTCGGCGTGCTTATGACTTAACAAGTCAGGCATTCCCAAGCCTCCATCGCTGAGTTTCTGTGTACAGACCTGTCTACGGACATACGGCTTTCCCCCTTTCCAGAGGAGTCTGAAAAGGAGTCGCTCCAAAGCCTTACAGCGGTCCGCAGGCAGAGGAAGTACTGACAAGTGGTAAAGGATCAACGGAAAGACGTAAGTTTGGCACGCCTCCGCACGACCCTTCAGGGACAAACCCCTGCGAATCCAAGTCCCCACTGACGATTCGACCTTTGTCTGTACCTCCGACCAATTTTTGTCCAGCTGGAGCCCAGGCCCGAACCAGATTCCAAGAATCTTTACCGGGCCATCTGTCCAGCCGAACTCACCTGGAAGCGAGTTTACCCCGGTCCAAGTGCCCAACCGCAGGCCAACGGACTTGCTGCGGTTGACTATGGCCCCTGTAACACGTTCATACTCATCGACCGCCTCTATCACCGCTTTAATATCGATCCTTCGCCCTACATAAACGGTGACGTCATCGGCGTACGCGGAAACCCTGGCAAATCGGCCGCCAGGTAGAGCTATCCCGCGTAGGACTGGTCTCGTCGTCTCGTCCCTTAACTTGCGAAGGAAGGGCTCCAACGCCAGGACATAAAGCAGAGGCGACAGCGGACACCCCTGGCGCACCGACCGAGAGACCCCAAAGGACTCCGACAACCTACCATTTACTTGTACCGCTACCGTGGGGTCACGATACAAAACGGAAATCCACTTGCGGAAGTCCGGACCAAAACCGGCGGTCTCCAAAACAGACTCCAAGAAACCATGGTCGACCCTATCGAAAGCTTTGGACTGATCTAAATTGATCAGCGCGGCTCCTGTGTCGTCTTCTAACCCCTCTATGATCGTGCGCACCAAGTGCAAGTTGTCTTTAATCGTTCTCCCCTTCACAGAACAAGTCTGATCCGGTTCGACCAAATCACCGATGACAACCTGCAGTCGGTTTGCAAGAACGCGGGCCAAAATCTTCAACTCTGTGTTTAGCAGAGTGATGGGCCTGTAATCATCTAAGTCCTCCCCACCATGCCGCTCTTTCTTCTTCAGTAGTGTGACCACTCCTTTGGTTACCTGCCCAGGGATGGATCCCTGGGAAAACCAGTGGTTAAACACACCCGTCAGAAGAGGAACAAACATGGGCGACAGCCTCAAATACAATTCGTAGGGCAGACCATCGAGCCCTGGAGATCTGTTCTGGCCAACCTGCTTCAACGCAGTAATGACTTCACGCTCTGTAACCACCCCATCACAGCTAGCTGCTCGGTCCGCAGTAAGGCGGGGCGAGCCGGCTAAATAGCTGCCAAACTCCTGGCCGCGGAGTCTGGGTAGTTGGGTAAAGCGTTCCTTCAAATGTTGACGAAACCCATTGCAAATCTCTCGAGTCGATACGAGGGTATGTCCTTCCAGGTTTTTCACCTTCCGAATGTACCCGTCCGAACCACGTCTTAAGGCAGCCTTACGCTCAACAGCGTCAACGTTCACGGCTTCGTTAGAGACTCTTTTTAACCTAGCCCTAACTACTTGCCCTTCGTAACGCTCGCTAGCCAAGCGCTGAAGGTCCCCCTTAACTATGTTTATCTCTAGGGGATCCCCACCAACCACCGCCCGGGTCAATCTATCTTCTAGCTGCCTTTTGGTCCGTGCCCTAGTTAACGCGAGGCGTTGGCTGTATTGGACACAAAAGAGCCTAATGGTAGCCTTAAGTCTAACCCACCAGCTACTCCCGGTAACCGCCCCCACTAACTCCCGCTGAATTAGTGTTGTCAGCTGTTCCCGAAAGTCGTTCATCTCCAACAAGGAGGCGTTCAACTTCCAGTAGCCAGCCAACCTAGGCCTATTACCTAATCTCAAACGGGCCATTACTAATTTATGGTCCGAATGACCTAACCAGTGGAACGTGGGACACGATAAGAAATCTATGTCGCCTCTTCTAATTAACATCCTGTCCAAGTAGGTACTTGGACAGGCGGCCACGCTACTTTGCCACGTCCACATCTCCCTCCCTGGGTGATCCAGACGGAACCTGTCGACAAGATCGCACGAGGCCATCAGGTCAGACAGGCTGCTTTCACACCGATCCGACCCTCTATTCCCCCCGACCTTATCTATCTTGGGGTCCAGGATGGCGTTCCAGTCCCCCATTAAAACTACTCGCTCCGGACCCGCCGAAAGGAACACCTCCACCTGCCGAAAAAAGGAAACCCTCTCCCCAGCGATATTGGGCGCGTAAACTGCCAAAATCCGGAACTTACTGCTTTTAACGGCAACATCGACCACGACCAGCCTTCCATGAGCGCACGCGTGAACTACAGTAACCGCCGCACCTAGGGTGCGACTCACTAACACAGAAACCCCACGGCTAAAGGAATTGCCGTATGCTGAATAAACGTCAAAGTCGTTCACCAGCACACTGCAATCCCCGGGCCCAACAAAGTGGGTCTCCTGAATTGTAGCTATATCTACCTCCAGGGCTATGAGATCCCTCAGCACGCGAGCAGCCTTGCTTCGAGATCTCATGCCCCTCGCATTTAAACTAGCTAGGTTCAAGTTTGCCATAATTTCCTTAACTAGAAGTATCCCTCAAAAACGGGTCTAAAGTCCTCGGGTGTTAGAACGCCGAAAGACTGACCGATGCTGCCAGTTAGCAACTCTGTTGTGAACTGACCTCCTCGGACCAGTCCCCCCACGTCTAAGGGAAAGGTTATTTTCAAGGCTCTATAAAGGGATGGGTGAACATAAATGGGGACCCTCCCTTCGCACTTGACTGCTATTTGCATTAAGGACGGGTGCTCCTCATCCACAATCTTCAGCCCCGGAAAAGCCAGTTTCGCTTCGGCAACCATCCTCCATAATGCTTTTACTCTGGCCCCCTTCTCCTTTCTCAGGAACGTGATGAGCATCGGTGCTTCACTGAAGTTGGTTGGCCTCTCCACTTCCTTCCCGTCCACTTCGGTGAGCTTTTCCAGCTTTTGGACGTGCTTCTTCTGGCCTGCGCTGAGGTCCACCGGTCCCTGGCTCACATCCACCTCGCATATCCTCTCCCCGGGTAAGAAAGGCCTCTTCCGTGTTCGTTCAGTCCGGATCGGGGCTACCGGGGTGGTGGTGGTGCTGATCGTCTCTTTGTTCTCTTCTGCTTCCATGTCCTCTGGGGACCCGGCTTCTACGTCTTCGGAAGTTTGGGCTTCAGAGGTCTCCTCGTTGGTAGTAGGAGTAGTAGTGGTAGGGGGAGGGGTATTCTGCTCATCCATGGGGTCTGACGGTTGGGCAGGGTTTTCTTGGTCTTCTTCGTCGTCGTCTTCCTGGTCTTCCTTAACCTTCTTGTTTGTGGCTGCCAGGCTTCTTTTTTCCGTCTTCTTTTCTTCTTCTTCCTCTTCTGATTCGGGGGCCAACTTTCGTTTCACTCCCGACTTCTCTTCCTTTTGTTTCTGGTCTTTTGGCTTTTCTGGGGCCACTGTCTTCTGCTTTCCCTTCTTGGCCACAGTACTCCAGCTCCTTGGTGTCTCCGCTGTTGGTGTGACTGCTTTCTCCGTCACTTTCACCGGGGGCACCGCTGTCGGTGGGGGCACTGGATCCCTCTTCGGGCAGAACTTCGCCATGTGGCCCGGCATCCTACAGCTCCAACAGTGTGGCCTTCTGCCTTCGACGATTATGGACATTGTCCATTTCTCCCATGTCAGTTGGGCGGGGATTGTGTTGAAGCCAGCTCTGTTGACCCTCATCTTGAGCTTATAATCTCCGGTCATTATATTTTTGGGGCCTCGCGCTGCCGTCACTGCCTCCACGTCCCCATATTGTGATAAGATGGCTCCGACCTGCTCCTCTTCGAAACACCATGGGACTCCCAGAATGGTCACCGTTGTTCGTCTTTTTTCCAGGTATTCTGGCTTACACCGGATCCCCTTCCATATTGTGTCGCTTTTTGATGTTCTGATGGCGTCTTCTTCTGTGGGTAGCAGGACATCCCACATTGCGTAACTTCTACGCACTATGTAAGTTGCTGGGATGTTTGTTTCCACCAACAAGCTTATCATTTTCTCCTTGCTCAATCCGGTGAGCCCCTTTTGTTTTTCATCGAAAGTCACTAGGGACACAATTCTTCTTCTGAGGCTTTCGAGCTTCCCTGGGACTGGCTTGATTTCGTTTCCGTCCGTGAGGTGCCGGTACTTTTCCTGGAAGAGTCTTCGGTATGCTTCCGGGCTCTTTTGCTCCTTCGGGCCCCAGGTCTTCTCTGGACTTGTTTGATTTGGTCCCCAGCTGCTTCCAGCTTCTGGACTTTTTCCTGGGCTCTGCTGCTGTGATCCCTCGTGACCCGTCTTCTCCGGTCTTGCTTCTGGGCTTTTTCCCGGATTCTGCTTCTTCTCGTGAGTCATGGGTTGCCGTGCAGTAGGTTTCTCAAACTCAAGAGAGTTCCATCTCCTCAAAGCTGGTTCCCTCTTCTTCGGGCTGTTGTTTGCCGACTTGACCGCTCTGTTCGTTCCTTCTGTGGAAGGGTGTGATTTCCTGATGGGCCTTTGAGGTATGGCCCAGCCTGTCTTGATTGCTCTTTTCTCTTCCCGTGTCCGTGGTTTTCCCCCGACAACTGCCCATGGGTTGAGAAAATCTGTGTCGCTGTCCTCCCTTGGTTCAGCGCCCCCGGGCCTAGAGTCTTTTCCCTCTACTAGGTATACAGGAGGTGATGGTGAATACCCCGCGGCTAGAGACTCTATTTCTACCATGAACGCTGCAGGTGATAGTGGGATTTCACTGGGTGTGGCATCCCCTGACAACGACGACGGCACTGAGACTCCACCGGGTGTGGTATCTCTCGACAGCACTGGGATTCCACTGGGCGTGGTCTCCCCCGACAGCGGCACTGTAACGTCACTCGACGGCATTGTGACGTTACCCGTCAACGGCACTGGAACGTCACCGAATGTGACGCTCCCCCTTCTCGGCACTGGGGTGTCACCGGTTGTGACACCCCCCCTTCTCGGCACTGGGGTGTCACCGGGTGTGACACCCCCCCTTCTCGGCACTGGGGTGTCACCGGGTGTGACACCCCCCCTTCTCGGCACTGGGGTGTCACCGGGTGTGACACCCCCCCTTCTCGGCGCTGGGGTGTCACCGGATGTGACACCCCCCCTTCTCGGCACTGGGGTGTCACCGGATGTGACACCCCCCCTTCTCGGCACAACACCAGGGGCGTCCCCCATGGTGTTAGAGGCAGAGGCCTGCCTCTTGATTTGTTGGCCCAGTGCCCTTCCCCGACCCGCCGATTTGGAAGCTAGAGGGCCTTCACCACAAAAGGGTACGTGGGTAACCTCTAGTCCTGCCGGCTGCTTAAGTCGGTTCCAGACACTGAACAATCTGAAAAAGAATAGAAAACGTCAAAATTAGTACGAGCTTTGCATGAGATTATGTATTTTATTGCTTAATAAAAAAAATCTTGAAAATCCAATTAACAAAAAATTCCTTAAACAACAAAATTAGGCACAAGGCCCTACTCAAAGTTTGGGAGGGGAAGGGTTCAGGGTCTTTGTGACTAAAGTGATTAAAAAGGTAATGAATGTAGACTTTGGAGTCTTACTCTTGACTGGCAACATTTACCAAAATACCTCATTCACTCTATGGATCTTAAACTAACTAATAAATCCCCAGCGTTTAAGAATGAAAACTATATTTACAATTGATGAACAGTTGTCTGTGTGTTTGTGTATGCATTTTTTTTTTTTTTTTTTTTTTTTTTTTTTTTTTTTTTTTTTTTTTATATATGGTGTGTGTGTGCATGTGTGAAAAAATAAAGTTCAATTTCATTAGAAAAAAAAAAAGTTTTTGAATTAAGAGAAAGATTGTTCGTGGAGTGGGGAAAAAACTAAAAAGTGTTCGTATGAAAAACAAACAATAAGTCCTACAGAGTTGTTAGTGAGACCCCCCTGTCCTAATCTAGGTGACTAGACCCCCCACTGTTTTCCGGGGAACCGAAAACAAGCAGGGCATCCCTAATTGGGGATTGGGGAAAATATCTTAATGGCAGTGGGAGAAGACAAAGCAACGGGTGGAGGAGGGTTGGAAGGTGACCTCTGAGTAGGGGAGTGACCGGGGATGTTGAAAAAACAAGGATGTGGCACAAAGGGGATGGGCAGACTCAGAGGTTCTCTAGTACCAAAAAATAAAATCAGGAGCAGGATCTCATTTATACCACCAGTCAAGAGTCTTCTTAAGTTTTTCTTAGCTAGAACCTAAGCGGGGTGGGTTCCGAAGGCCCCAGCACCGCCCGTGCCATGCTTAAGGAGGGAACACGTATTGAAACTTGACTCCTCGACGGATGCACAAGCTAGTGCTGTGCACCCACCTCTTGTCGAAATCCGTTCTAGGCAACCTCCTCCAATCGCATCTGATCTTCACCTTAAGCTGATGTTTAAAGTAAACGATCAGATCACGATCTGGAACAGATGTCCCTTCGTGGACCAACTTGAGGCGCGTGATCCAAATCACCATGCGCGCTACTGCCAGGATCGCCAGGAAAACCATTCTTTCCTCCCTGGGGAACGGCGGCTCCATGTTGTACACAAAAAACCCTTCGTCGAGATCGAGCGGACATTCGGCATCGATGCGAGCCGTTACCCCCTCGACGTACTCCAATAAGGGCTGGATCCGGCTGCAACTAAAAAACGCGTGCCCGATCGTTTCGGGCTCGCGTTCGTCACAGCGCGGACAGAAGCCACTTGTATTTTCTTTATACCGGCGGAGTACGTCGAGAAGGGGCAGCGCGTTACGGACCAGTCGCCAGGTGAGGGAAAATTCCGAGTTGTTCAGAATCTCCCGTCCCGGCGCCCAACTCCAATGAGAGCGGACAACCCCCATCGACCATCCCATCCGCCTACAAAGTGGATCCTTCGCGGTCCCCTCCACTAGCTCCCGATATAGTTTCTTTCTTGGCTGATCGAGGACACTGGTCCCCGGCAAAGCTCTAAGAGCGGTCCGGCATTCGGAGAAGAACTTAGACTCCCCCCTCGGCCTACGACGACCTTCTACCGAGGAGTTGGATTTGAGATTGGGAAACGCGTTCTCAACCACAGGGACCCAAGGAGCGTCTTCTTCAAGCGAACGACCCAAGAAAGCCAATCTCTCGGCATTTCTATGACACAAGAGACTGGGCTGACCCAGGCCTCCCTCGCTCGGCTTCTGGACACAGACCTCTCTGCAGACATAATGCTTACCCTCCTTCCACAATAGTGAATCGAGGCACCCTTGTAAGCGGGTTAGTCGTTCTGCAGGGAGAGGAAGTACAGACAATCGGTAAAGGATGAGCGGGAAGACGTATGTAGCGCACGCCTCCGCCCGACCCTTCAAGGACAATTTCCTTCCAATCCAAGTCTTCACCGACGATTTGACCTTGCCATATACTTCCGACCAATTCTTTTCCAGCTGAAGTCCCGGTCCAAACCAGATACCGAGAATACGGACCGGTCCATCGGTCCAGCTGAAAATACCTGGAAGCGAGTTTACCCCGGTCCAGGCCCCCAACCGCAGGCCGACAGACTTGCTGCGGTTGAACATGGCCCCTGTAACTTCTTCGTATCGAGCGAGCGCCTCGACCACCGCTTGAACGTCCGTGTGGCAAGACACGAACACGGTGACGTCATCAGCGAACGCGGAAACCCTGGCTCGTGTGCCTCCAGGGAGGGCTATTCCGCGCAGGACTGGTGTAGCCGCCTCGTCCCTTAACTTGCGAAGGAGGGGTTCCAACGCCAGGACGTACAACAGAGGCGACAGCGGACAGCCCTGACGCACCGACCGAGAGACAGCGAATGACTCCGACAGCTTACCGTTGATCTGCACCGCTACCGTCGGCCTATCATACAGGACAAAGATCCACTTGCGGAAGTCCGGATTAAATCCGGCGGCCTCTAGCACAGATCCTAGGAACCGATGGTCGACCCTATCGAATGCCTTGGACTGATCCAAACTGATCAGCGCGGCTTCGGCGTCGTCTTCTGTCCCCTCTATGATCGAGCGTATCAAGTGCAAATTGTCTTGAATCGATCTCCCCTTCACAGCATAAGTCTGGTCCGGTTCGATCAAGTCAGTGATGACAACCTGCAAGCGATTCGCAAGAATCTTTGCCAAAATCTTTAACTCTGTGTTTAGCAGAGTCAAGGGCCTAAAATCATCAAAGCTTTCCCTCCCACCATGCCGTTGACCTTTCCTCAGCAATGTGATCACTCCCTTGGTCACCTGTCCAGGGATGGAACCCTGGGCAAACCAATGGTTGAACATATCCTTCAGAATAGGGACCAACATGGGCGACAGCCTCACGTAGAACTCGTAGGGTAAACCATCAAGCCCCGGGGATTTGTTGTAGCCGACCTGCTTCAACGCAGTAATGACCTCATGTTCAGTAACAAGACCATCACAGCTAGCTGCCCGAGCCGCCGTGAGGCGGGGCGAGTCAGCCAAATAGCTGCCAAACTCATCGACCCTGAGTCCGGGTAGTTGGGTGAAGCGCTCCGATAGATGCTCCCGAAACCCCTCGCAGATCTCCCGAGTCGAAGCTAGGGCGTGTCCTTCCAGGTTATGTACTTTACGAATGTACCCGTCCGAACCGCGCCTTAGAGCAGCCTTACGCTCAACAGCGTCAACATTCACAGCCTCGTTGGAAACTTTCATTAATCTGGCCCTAACTACTTGACCTTCATACCGCTCGCTAGCCAAGCGGTTGAGGTCTTGTTTAGCTAGTGCTGCCTCTAGGGGATCCCCCCTCTCCACCGCCCGGGTCAGCTTATCCTCTAAGCGCTTCTTTGCCTTAGCCTTATCTAACGCGAGGCGTTGGCTGTATTGGACAGAGAAGCGCCTAATCTTGGCCTTAAGACTAACCCACCACTTACTCCCTGTAACCGCCCCCACTAAAGCCCTCTGAATTAATTCTGTAACCTTCAACCGGTAGTCCTCCAACTCCAACAAGGTGCTGTTGAACTTCCAGTATCCGGCTAGTTTAGGCCTAGCACTTAAGTTCAAACGGGCCATAACGAGTTTATGGTCCGAGTGTCCTAACCAGTGGAACGTGGGGCACGATAGAAAGTCTACGTCACCTCTTCTAACTAACATCCGATCCAAGTAAGTACTCGGATGGGAAGGCGTTCCAAGATTCCACGTCCACATCTCCCGCCCCGGATGGTCCAGCCGGAATCTGTCGACGAGATCGCACGAGGCCATCAGGTCGAACAGAGTGCTGTCACACCGCACCGACCCACTAGTCCCCCCGACCTTATCTATTTGGGGATCAAGGATCGCATTCCAATCACCCATTAGCACTAACCGTTCCGGATCCACTAAGAAGCCCTCCAACCGTCGAAAAAAGGATGCCCTCTCTACAGCAGAATTGGGAGCATAAACCGCGACAATCCGAAACACACTACTATTAACGGCAACATCAACAACAACTAGCCGCCCGTCCTCGCCTGCGTGAACAACATTCACCGACACTGACAGGGTGCGACTCACTAGCAAGGAGATTCCACGACTATTAGTATTGCCATATGCTGAGTAAACATCGTAATCGTTCACCAGCACCTGACAATCCTCGTCACAAATAAAGTGGGTCTCCTGGATAGCGGCGATATCTACCTTAAGGGACACCAAGTCTCTCACAACGCGCGAGGCCCTGCTTCGACACCTGATGCCCCTCACATTCCATGTAGCCAAGTTCAAAGCCATGCTCACTTACCTTATTCAGTGTCACAGACGGGTCTGAAATCCTTGGCAGTGAGGACGTGGCAGGCCTGGCCGAGGCTGCCGGTAAGTAAATCTGCTGAGGGTACTCCGTCCTTGGCCACACCTCCCACGTCCAGGGGGAAGGTTAGTTTGAGTGCCCTGTAGAATGAGGGGTGTATGTACACAGGGACTCTGCCCTCACACTTAAAGAAAAAGTTTTTCAGTGAAGGATGGTCCCTGTCCACCAGCCGCTGGCCCGGGATCGCATCCTTCGCTGCTTTTATCATGGCCCAGAGGGCTTGAGTCCTAGTGTCCTTGTTGATCCTCACAAAGGTGGTCAACATCGGCGCGTTCTTGAATTTTGTTGGGTCCGCTACGCTGTCGCCATCAACGTAAGCGAGACCCTTCAGCTTGTTATAATGGACCTTTTGCTGTCCTTTGAGGTCCGGCGTTGTGTGGTGCGGGTCCAGCTCGCATATTCTGCCCCCTGGCAGGAATGGTAATTTTTTAGTTCTTTCCGTGCGAACTGGCCTTGTTGGGGAAGGGGGGCTTTTAGGTTGGGGGTGAGGGGAGGGGGGTGGAGTGGGGGTAGTTGACACAGTTTCTTCCTGGGGTGGTTTATCACAGGATGGGGGTGGTGAAAGGTCTCTTGGGGCTTTGGGGAGATCTGGGGAGGGGGGTAGTTGCTCGGGCTGCTGAGGTAGTGGGGTGGCAGGTTGCTTAACTTGCGGGACTGCTGAGGTGTCTTTATCAGTAGGAGTTGGGGGGTCGGCTCGTGTCTTCCTGCTCTTCCTCCTTCTGGCCCTCCTGATCTCTGTGGCGCTCAGTTTGGACGGAGCTGCCGTTGCCTCCTCTTCCTCAGACACTACCTCCTCCTCAGACTCTTGTAATTTCCTCTTGTTTGAGGAGGGGGGTGCCTGTGTCTCCATGGCCTCTTGTTTTTCGGGTTGGTCTCTGGTCACCGTCTGTGGGGATGACTGTTGGGGGGTCTTCCCTTTTTTGGTGACCGTAACCCAGCCCGCAAGTGCTTCTGGGAGGCTTGTGGTCGGGGCAGGAGCGGAGGCTTTGACTGGTGCTGCTACTCCTGCCTTTCCGGTTGCCCTGGGCGGGTTCCTGGTCTTCTTGGGGCAGTCTTTAGCCATGTGCCCCTGTTGTTGGCATTGCCAGCAGTGGGGCTTTCTCCCTTCCACTATTAGGGAGAGGGTCCAGTCCCCGAACTTCAGCGTCGCCGGGATTCCAAAGAAGCCGGCCTTGTCCAGGACCATCTGGATCTTGTAGTCCCCGGTCATTATATTCTTTTGACCGCGGACTGGAGTTACCTCCTCGACGTCCCCGTACTGGCTGAGGATGGCTCCCAGTTGGTCTGCATCCATGTAACAGGGGACGTTCAAGGCGGAGACGTTTGTCCTTCTCCTGTTCAGGTACACCGGCTGCAGCTTGATATTCCTGCTCTGGTGTACAGTCCTGGACAATTTGTCGGCGGCTTCTGGCGTGGGGAGCAGCACATCCCACTGTGCGTAGCTCCGTCTGCAGACGTAACTGGCTGGGATGTTCTGCTCCAGCAGGAGTTTCAACATGGTGTCTTTGTTGACCCCCGTCAGACCCCTCGTCTTGGTGTCTGATGTGATGAAGGAGAGGACTCTTTTCTCCAAGCCTTCGACCTGACCCGGGAGGGGTTTGATTGTGTTCCCCTCCGTATAGTCTTTGTACTTGGAGTCAAAGAGCCTCTTGTAGTCCTCCGGCTTCTTCTTGTTGGGTTGTGCTTTGGGGCCCCATGCTGATCCTCCCTCCGGTTGGGTGTTTGCTGGTCCGGGGACAGGAGTTGTAGGTGAGGCAGCTGGCCGCTCCGTGCCCGTTGTTGTGCCTGCAGCGCCTGGGGTTTGACCTTTACCAGTCAGAGTTGGCCAGTCCGCATTGGTCCTCGCGTGCTGGCTTACTCTGCTTTCCGGGTCGTTCCCCTTAGGTTTCTTGTTCTGCTGGATGGCTTTCGGAGTTGTAGGTGCCTCCCCTCCTGGGGATGTGTTCCCAGCAGCGGCTTTTGCAGTCGCAGAGGTGGGGGGTGGTGCTGCTACCAGTTTACGTTTGTTGGAACTGGTCAATGCGTTTACCCCCACCTGGGTATTCCTCTTCCCGTCATTACCCTCTTGGGGAGTGCTGCTGGGTGGGATGATGGTTTCCTCCTCGAACAGCGCTTTTAGAGAGGCTAGGGTTGCATCGAGTAGCTCCTCTGTTTTTCCGGCGGCGTTGTTTACCTCTGTCTCTTCAGGTGAGAGGGAGTTGCCCTGTTGGGGAGCCAGAGACAATGGTCTCGCAGACCCGTCCGCCTGTTGGGGAACTAGGGATGCTGTAGGTGCAGCTTCCATTGCTTTTCCCCCTGCCGTTCTTCCGGCATCTGCGCAATTCGACGGGCTGCCCTCATGGGGAGCAGCAGTTGCAGGTGGTTTTCCAGGGGTCGCCGCGGGCTGCGGCCCTACCCCTTGATCTGTTCTCAAGGTCGCCGCGCGCTGGGGCCCTACCTTGTCTTCTGGCGCCGTCCTGCCGGGAGATGCATTGGTTCCTGGGGAGTCGTCTGCGGGGGAGATGTTGCGCATTTGGGGTGACGTGCCCCTCCTGCCTGGCATCGTGGCGGTAGCACTGGCCGCTGCCCAAAGTGTAGCTGGGAGAAAAGAAAACCCAGGGGAGTGGAGGGGGTGAAGCGGACTCAGAAGAGAATAGTGTTTTTGACCTCCCCTCACGGGGATGTCGGGTTAGCAGCTCAGATCCCCCCGCGAGGGGGGAGAGCAGAGAAGAAAGACGCAGTGGGTGCTAGCGGGTCAGAGTGCCGCGTCGCAATTAAGAGAGAGAGGGGATAGGCATCCCTGCCCACAGAGGGGAGCAGAAACGAAGCACCCGCCCTACCCCACGTCACCCTACCCACTAACTACCCCAACGGAAGCGAGAAAGAAAGCCCTGTCTGCTCGATCCACTGGGAGAGCAGCGAAGATAGACAAAAGTTTGGGCCTGGCAGGTCAGAGTGCTGCTCAGGCAATTAAGTGGTGAGAAATTAGACCATCCCAGTCTCGAGAAGTGAGACCGAAACGAAGAAAAAACAACATGCAACAACAAATGAAAAGAGAAGGTCTCAACTACCAGCGATAGTGGTGTTGGTCCCGAGATTCCAGTCTCCCAAAAGAGGGGATCGGTTTCCGGGTCCAAGCTGCCACAAATGTGGAGTCGGTCCTCTAGGTCCTGACTCCCCAAAGGAGGGGGTCGGTCCTAACTAACCAAGGTTAGTAATAAAAAACACCTTAACCTAGCCCGAGAGCCCGGTGGTGGGTCAAGTTTAGTAGAGATACTACACTTTGACAGAGCTTTGCATGAGATTATGTATTTTATTGCTTAATAAAAAAATCTTGAAAATCCAATTAACAAAAAATTCCTTAAACAACAAAATTAGGCACAAGGCCCTACTCAAAGTTTGGGAGGGGAAGGGTTCAGGGTCTTTGTGACTAAAGTGATTAAAAAGGTAATGAATGTAGACTTTGGAGTCTTACTCTTGACTGGCAACATTTACCAAAATACCTCATTCACTCTATGGATCTTAAACTAACTAATAAATCCCCAGCGTTTAAGAATGAAAACTATATTTACAATTGATGAACAGTTGTCTGTGTGTTTGTGTATGCATTTTTTTTTTTTTTTTTTTTTTTTTTTTTAAAGGTGTGTGTGTGCATGTGTGAAAAAAGAAAGTTCAATTTCATTAAAAAAGTTTTTGAATCAAGGGAGAAGATTGTTCGTGGAGTGGGGAAAGAACTAAAAGTGTTCGTATGAAAAACAAACAATACGACCTACAGAGTTGTTAGTGAGACCCCCCTGTCCTAATCTAGGTGACTAGACCCCCCACTGTTTTCCGGGGAACCGAAAACAAGCAGGGCATCCCTAATTGGGGATTGGGGAAAATATCTTAATGGCAGTGGGAGAAGACAAAGCGACGGGTGGAGGAGGGTTGGAAGGTGACCTCTGAGTAGGGGAGTGACCGGGGATGTTGAAAAAACAAGGATGTGGCACAAAGGGGATGGGCAGACTCAGAGGTTCTCTAGTACCAAAAAATAAAATCAGGAACAGGATCTCATTTATACCACCAGTCAAGAGTCTTCTTAAGTTTTTCTTAGCTAGAACCTAAGCGGGGTGGGTTCCGAAGGCCCCAGCACCGCCCGTGCCATGCTTAAGGAGGGAACACGTATTGAAACTTGACTCCTCGACGGATGCACAAGCTAGTGCTGTGCACCCACCTCTTGTCGAAATCCGTTCTAGGCAACCTCCTCCAATCGCATCTGATCTTTACCTTAAGCCGATGTTTAAAGTAAACGATCAGATCACGATCTGGAACAGATGTCCCTTCGTGGACCAACTTGAGGCGCGTGGTCCAAATCACCATGCGCGCTACTGCCAGGATCGCCAGGAAAACCATTCTTTCCTCCCTGGGGAACGGCGGCTCCATGTTGTACACAAAAAACCCTTCGTCGAGATCGAGCGGACATTCGGCATCGATGCGAGCCGCTACCCCCTCGACGTACTCCAATAAGGGCTGGATCCGGCTGCAACTAAAAAACGCGTGCCCGATCGTTTCGGGCTCGCGTTCGTCACAGCGCGGACAGAAGCCACTTGTATTTTCTTTATACCGGCGGAGTACGTCGAGAAGGGGCAGCGCGTTACGGACCAGTCGCCAGGTGAGGGAAAATTCCGAGTTGTTCAGAATCTCCCGTCCCGGCGCCCAACTCCAATGAGAGCGGACAACCCCCATCGACCATCCCATCCGCCTACAAAGTGGATCCTTCGCGGTCCCCTCCACTAGCTCCCGATATAGTTTCTTTCTTGGCTGATCGAGGACACTGGTCCCCGGCAAAGCTCTAAGAGCGGTCCGGCATTCGGAGAAGAACTTAGACTCCCCCCTCGGCCTACGACGACCTTCTACCGAGGAGTTGGATTTGAGATTGGGAAACGCGTTCTCAACCACAGGGACCCAAGGAGCGTCTTCTTCAAGCGAACGACCCAAGAAAGCCAATCTCTCGGCATTTCTATGACACAAGAGACTGGGCTGACCCAGGCCTCCCTCGCTCGGCTTCTGGACACAGACCTCTCTGCAGACATAATGCTTACCCTCCTTCCACAGTAGTGAATCGAGGCACCCTTGTAAGCGGGTTAGTCGTTCTGCAGGGAGAGGAAGTACAGACAATCGGTAAAGGATGAGCGGGAAGACGTATGTAGCGCACGCCTCCGCCCGACCCTTCAAGGACAATTTCCTTCCAATCCAAGTCTTCACCGACGATTTGACCTTGCCATATACTTCCGACCAATTCTTTTCCAGCTGAAGTCCCGGTCCAAACCAGATACCGAGAATACGGACCGGTCCATCGGTCCAGCTGAAAATACCTGGAAGCGAGTTTACCCCGGTCCAGGCCCCCAACCGCAGGCCGACAGACTTGCTGCGGTTGAACATGGCCCCTGTAACTTCTTCGTATCGAGCGAGCGCCTCGACCACCGCTTGAACGTCCGTGTGGCAAGACACGAACACGGTGACGTCATCAGCGAACGCGGAAACCCTGGCTCGTGTGCCTCCAGGGAGGGCTATTCCGCGCAGGACTGGTGTAGCCGCCTCGTCCCTTAACTTGCGAAGGAGGGGTTCCAACGCCAGGACGTACAACAGAGGCGACAGCGGACAGCCCTGACGCACCGACCGAGAGACAGCGAATGACTCCGACAGCTTACCGTTGATCTGCACCGCTACCGTCGGCCTATCATACAGGACAAAGATCCACTTGCGGAAGTCCGGATTAAATCCGGCGGCCTCTAGCACAGATCCTAGGAACCGATGGTCGACCCTATCGAATGCCTTGGACTGATCCAAACTGATCAGCGCGGCTTCGGCGTCGTCTTCTGTCCCCTCTATGATCGAGCGTATCAAGTGCAAATTGTCTTGAATCGATCTCCCCTTCACAGCATAAGTCTGGTCCGGTTCGATCAAGTCAGTGATGACAACCTGCAAGCGATTCGCAAGAATCTTTGCCAAAATCTTTAACTCTGTGTTTAGCAGAGTCAAGGGCCTAAAATCATCAAAGCTTTCCCTCCCACCATGCCGTTGACCTTTCCTCAGCAATGTGATCACTCCCTTGGTCACCTGTCCAGGGATGGAACCCTGGGCAAACCAATGGTTGAACATATCCTTCAGAATAGGGACCAACATGGGCGACAGCCTCACGTAGAACTCGTAGGGTAAACCATCAAGCCCCGGGGATTTGTTGTAGCCGACCTGCTTCAACGCAGTAATGACCTCATGTTCAGTAACAAGACCATCACAGCTAGCTGCCCGAGCCGCCGTGAGGCGGGGCGAGTCAGCCAAATAGCTGCCAAACTCATCGACCCTGAGTCCGGGTAGTTGGGTGAAGCGCTCCGATAGATGCTCCCGAAACCCCTCGCAGATCTCCCGAGTCGAAGCTAGGGCGTGTCCTTCCAGGTTATGTACTTTACGAATGTACCCGTCCGAACCGCGCCTTAGAGCAGCCTTACGCTCAACAGCGTCAACATTCACAGCCTCGTTGGAAACTTTCATTAATCTGGCCCTAACTACTTGACCTTCATACCGCTCGCTAGCCAAGCGGTTGAGGTCTTGTTTAGCTAGTGCTGCCTCTAGGGGATCCCCCCTCTCCACCGCCCGGGTCAGCTTATCCTCTAAGCGCTTCTTTGCCTTAGCCTTATCTAACGCGAGGCGTTGGCTGTATTGGACAGAGAAGCGCCTAATCTTGGCCTTAAGACTAACCCACCACTTACTCCCTGTAACCGCCCCCACTAAAGCCCTCTGAATTAATTCTGTAACCTTCAACCGGTAGTCCTCCAACTCCAACAAGGTGCTGTTGAACTTCCAGTATCCGGCTAGTTTAGGCCTAGCACTTAAGTTCAAACGGGCCATAACGAGTTTATGGTCCGAGTGTCCTAACCAGTGGAACGTGGGGCACGATAGAAAGTCTACGTCACCTCTTCTAACTAACATCCGATCCAAGTAAGTACTCGGATGGGAAGGCGTTCCAAGATTCCACGTCCACATCTCCCGCCCCGGATGGTCCAGCCGGAATCTGTCGACGAGATCGCACGAGGCCATCAGGTCGAACAGAGTGCTGTCACACCGCACCGACCCACTAGTCCCCCCGACCTTATCTATTTGGGGATCAAGGATCGCATTCCAATCACCCATTAGCACTAACCGTTCCGGATCCACTAAGAAGCCCTCCAACCGTCGAAAAAAGGATGCCCTCTCTACAGCAGAATTGGGAGCATAAACCGCGACAATCCGAAACACACTACTATTAACGGCAACATCAACAACAACCAGCCGCCCGTCCTCGCCTGCGTGAACAACATTCACCGACGCTGACAGGGTGCGACTCACTAGCAAGGAGATTCCACGACTATTAGTATTGCCATATGCTGAGTAAACATCGTAATCGTTCACCAGCACCTGACAATCCTCGTCACAAATAAAGTGGGTCTCCTGGATAGCGGCGATATCTACCTTAAGGGACACCAAGTCTCTCACAACGCGCGAGGCCCTGCTTCGACACCTGATGCCCCTCACATTCCATGTAGCCAAGTTCAAAGCCATGCTCACTTACCTTATTCAGTGTCACAGACGGGTCTGAAATCCTTGGCAGTGAGGACGTGGCAGGCCTGGCCGAGGCTGCCGGTAAGTAAATCTGCTGAGGGTACTCCGTCCTTGGCCACACCTCCCACGTCCAGGGGGAAGGTTAGTTTGAGTGCCCTGTAGAATGAGGGGTGTATGTACACAGGGACTCTGCCCTCACACTTAAAGAAAAAGTTTTTCAGTGAAGGATGGTCCCTGTCCACCAGCCGCTGGCCCGGGATCGCATCCTTCGCTGCTTTTATCATGGCCCAGAGGGCTTGAGTCCTAGTGTCCTTGTTGATCCTCACAAAGGTGGTCAACATCGGCGCGTTCTTGAATTTTGTTGGGTCCGCTACGCTGTCGCCATCAACGTAAGCGAGACCCTTCAGCTTGTTATAATGGACCTTTTGCTGTCCTTTGAGGTCCGGCGTTGTGTGGTGCGGGTCCAGCTCGCATATTCTGCCCCCTGGCAGGAATGGTAATTTTTTAGTTCTTTCCGTGCGAACTGGCCTTGTTGGGGAAGGGGGGCTTTTAGGTTGGGGGTGAGGGGAGGGGGGTGGAGTGGGGGTAGTTGACACAGTTTCTTCCTGGGGTGGTTTATCACAGGATGGGGGTGGTGAAAGGTCTCTTGGGGCTTTGGGGAGATCTGGGGAGGGGGGTAGTTGCTCGGGCTGCTGAGGTAGTGGGGTGGCAGGTTGCTTAACTTGCGGGACTGCTGAGGTGTCTTTATCAGTAGGAGTTGGGGGGTCGGCTCGTGTCTTCCTGCTCTTCCTCCTTCTGGCCCTCCTGATCTCTGTGGCGCTCAGTTTGGACGGAGCTGCCGTTGCCTCCTCTTCCTCAGACACTACCTCCTCCTCAGACTCTTGTAATTTCCTCTTGTTTGAGGAGGGGGGTGCCTGTGTCTCCATGGCCTCTTGTTTTTCGGGTTGGTCTCTGGTCACCGTCTGTGGGGATGACTGTTGGGGGGTCTTCCCTTTTTTGGTGACCGTAACCCAGCCCGCAAGTGCTTCTGGGAGGCTTGTGGTCGGGGCAGGAGCGGAGGCTTTGACTGGTGCTGCTACTCCTACCTTTCCGGTTGCCCTGGGCGGGTTCCTGGTCTTCTTGGGGCAGTCTTTAGCCATGTGCCCCTGTTGTTGGCATTGCCAGCAGTGGGGCTTTCTCCCTTCCACTATTAGGGAGAGGGTCCAGTCCCCGAACTTCAGCGTCGCCGGGATTCCAAAGAAGCCGGCCTTGTCCAGGACCATCTGGATCTTGTAGTCCCCGGTCATTATATTCTTTTGACCGCGGACTGGAGTTACCTCCTCGACGTCCCCGTACTGGCTGAGGATGGCTCCCAGTTGGTCTGCATCCATGTAACAGGGGACGTTCAAGGCGGAGACGTTTGTCCTTCTCCTGTTCAGGTACACCGGCTGCAGCTTGATATTCCTGCTCTGGTGTACAGTCCTGGACAATTTGTCGGCGGCTTCTGGCGTGGGGAGCAGCACATCCCACTGTGCGTAGCTCCGTCTGCAGACGTAACTGGCTGGGATGTTCTGCTCCAGCAGGAGTTTCAACATGGTGTCTTTGTTGACCCCCGTCAGACCCCTCGTCTTGGTGTCTGATGTGATGAAGGAGAGGACTCTTTTCTCCAAGCCTTCGACCTGACCCGGGAGGGGTTTGATTGTGTTCCCCTCCGTATAGTCTTTGTACTTGGAGTCAAAGAGCCTCTTGTAGTCCTCCGGCTTCTTCTTGTTGGGTTGTGCTTTGGGGCCCCATGCTGATCCTCCCTCCGGTTGGGTGTTTGCTGGTCCGGGGACAGGAGTTGTAGGTGAGGCAGCTGGCCGCTCCGTGCCCGTTGTTGTGCCTGCAGCGCCTGGGGTTTGACCTTTACCAGTCAGAGTTGGCCAGTCCGCATTGGTCCTCGCGTGCTGGCTTACTCTGCTTTCCGGGTCGTTCCCCTTAGGTTTCTTGTTCTGCTGGATGGCTTTCGGAGTTGTAGGTGCCTCCCCTCCTGGGGATGTGTTCCCAGCAGCGGCTTTTGCAGTCGCAGAGGTGGGGGGTGGTGCTGCTACCAGTTTACGTTTGTTGGAACTGGTCAATGCGTTTACCCCCACCTGGGTATTCCTCTTCCCGTCATTACCCTCTTGGGGAGTGCTGCTGGGTGGGATGATGGTTTCCTCCTCGAACAGCGCTTTTAGAGAGGCTAGGGTTGCATCGAGTAGCTCCTCTGTTTTTCCGGCGGCGTTGTTTACCTCTGTCTCTTCAGGTGAGAGGGAGTTGCCCTGTTGGGGAGCCAGAGACAATGGTCTCGCAGACCCGTCCGCCTGTTGGGGAACTAGGGATGCTGTAGGTGCAGCTTCCATTGCTTTTCCCCCTGCCGTTCTTCCGGCATCTGCGCAATTCGACGGGCTGCCCTCATGGGGAGCAGCAGTTGCAGGTGGTTTTCCAGGGGTCGCCGCGGGCTGCGGCCCTACCCCTTGATCTGTTCTCAAGGTCGCCGCGCGCTGGGGCCCTACCTTGTCTTCTGGCGCCTTCCTGCCGGGAGATGCATTGGTTCCCTCACATGGGGAGTCGTCTGCGGGGGAGATGTTGCGCATTTGGGGTGACGTGCCCCTCCTGCCTGGCATCGTGGCGGTAGCACTGGCCGCTGCCCAAAGTGTAGCTGGGAGAAAAGAAAACCCAGGGGAGTGGAGGGGGTGAAGCGGACTCAGAAGAGAATAGTGTTTTTGACCTCCCCTCACGGGGATGTCGGGTTAGCAGCTCAGATCCCCCCGCGAGGGGGGAGAGCAGAGAAGAAAGGCGCAGTGGGTGCTAGCGGGTCAGAGTGCCGCGTCGCAATTAAGAGAGAGAGGGGATAGGCATCCCTGCCCACAGAGGGGAGCAGAAACGAAGCACCCGCCCTACCCCACGTCACCCTACCCACTAACTACCCCAACGGAAGCGAGAAAGAAAGCCCTGTCTGCTCGATCCACTGGGAGAGCAGCGAAGATAGACAAAAGTTTGGGCCTGGCAGGTCAGAGTGCTGCTCAGGCAATTAAGTGGTGAGAAATTAGACCATCCCAGTCTCGAGAAGTGAGACCGAAACGAAGAAAAAACAACATGCAACAACAAATGAAAAGAGAAGGTCTCAACTACCAGCGATAGTGGTGTTGGTCCCGAGATTCCAGTCTCCCAAAAGAGGGGATCGGTTTCCGGGTCCAAGCTGCCACAAATGTGGAGTCGGTCCTCTAGGTCCTGACTCCCCAAAGGAGGGGGTCGGTCCTAACTAACCAAGGTTAGTAATAAAAAACACCTTAACCTAGCCCGAGAGCCCGGTGGTGGGTCAAGTTTAGTAGAGATACTACACTTTGACAGAGCTTCGCATGAGATTATGTATTTTATTGCTTAATAAAAAAATCTTGAAAATCCAATTAACAAAAAATTCCTTAAACAACAAAATTAGGCACAAGGCCCTACTCAAAGTTTGGGAGGGGAAGGGTTCAGGGTCTTTGTGACTAAAGTGATTAAAAAGGTAATGAATGTAGACTTTGGAGTCTTACTCTTGACTGGCAACATTTACCAAAATACCTCATTCACTCTATGGATCTTAAACTAACTAATAAATCCCCAGCGTTTAAGAATGAAAACTATATTTACAATTGATGAACAGTTGTCTGTGTGTTTGTGTATGCATTTTTTTTTTTTTTTTTTTTTTTTTTTTTAAAGGTGTGTGTGTGCATGTGTGAAAAAAGAAAGTTCAATTTCATTAAAAAAGTTTTTGAATCAAGGGAGAAGATTGTTCGTGGAGTGGGGAAAGAACTAAAAGTGTTCGTATGAAAAACAAACAATACGACCTACAGAGTTGTTAGTGAGACCCCCCTGTCCTAATCTAGGTGACTAGACCCCCCACTGTTTTCCGGGGAACCGAAAACAAGCAGGGCATCCCTAATTGGGGATTGGGGAAAATATCTTAATGGCAGTGGGAGAAGACAAAGCGACGGGTGGAGGAGGGTTGGAAGGTGACCTCTGAGTAGGGGAGTGACCGGGGATGTTGAAAAAACAAGGATGTGGCACAAAGGGGATGGGCAGACTCAGAGGTTCTCTAGTACCAAAAAATAAAATCAGGAACAGGATCTCATTTATACCACCAGTCAAGAGTCTTCTTAAGTTTTTCTTAGCTAGAACCTAAGCGGGGTGGGTTCCGAAGGCCCCAGCACCGCCCGTGCCATGCTTAAGGAGGGAACACGTATTGAAACTTGACTCCTCGACGGATGCACAAGCTAGTGCTGTGCACCCACCTCTTGTCGAAATCCGTTCTAGGCAACCTCCTCCAATCGCATCTGATCTTTACCTTAAGCCGATGTTTAAAGTAAACGATCAGATCACGATCTGGAACAGATGTCCCTTCGTGGACCAACTTGAGGCGCGTGGTCCAAATCACCATGCGCGCTACTGCCAGGATCGCCAGGAAAACCATTCTTTCCTCCCTGGGGAACGGCGGCTCCATGTTGTACACAAAAAACCCTTCGTCGAGATCGAGCGGACATTCGGCATCGATGCGAGCCGCTACCCCCTCGACGTACTCCAATAAGGGCTGGATCCGGCTGCAACTAAAAAACGCGTGCCCGATCGTTTCGGGCTCGCGTTCGTCACAGCGCGGACAGAAGCCACTTGTATTTTCTTTATACCGGCGGAGTACGTCGAGAAGGGGCAGCGCGTTACGGACCAGTCGCCAGGTGAGGGAAAATTCCGAGTTGTTCAGAATCTCCCGTCCCGGCGCCCAACTCCAATGAGAGCGGACAACCCCCATCGACCATCCCATCCGCCTACAAAGTGGATCCTTCGCGGTCCCCTCCACTAGCTCCCGATATAGTTTCTTTCTTGGCTGATCGAGGACACTGGTCCCCGGCAAAGCTCTAAGAGCGGTCCGGCATTCGGAGAAGAACTTAGACTCCCCCCTCGGCCTACGACGACCTTCTACCGAGGAGTTGGATTTGAGATTGGGAAACGCGTTCTCAACCACAGGGACCCAAGGAGCGTCTTCTTCAAGCGAACGACCCAAGAAAGCCAATCTCTCGGCATTTCTATGACACAAGAGACTGGGCTGACCCAGGCCTCCCTCGCTCGGCTTCTGGACACAGACCTCTCTGCAGACATAATGCTTACCCTCCTTCCACAGTAGTGAATCGAGGCACCCTTGTAAGCGGGTTAGTCGTTCTGCAGGGAGAGGAAGTACAGACAATCGGTAAAGGATGAGCGGGAAGACGTATGTAGCGCACGCCTCCGCCCGACCCTTCAAGGACAATTTCCTTCCAATCCAAGTCTTCACCGACGATTTGACCTTGCCATATACTTCCGACCAATTCTTTTCCAGCTGAAGTCCCGGTCCAAACCAGATACCGAGAATACGGACCGGTCCATCGGTCCAGCTGAAAATACCTGGAAGCGAGTTTACCCCGGTCCAGGCCCCCAACCGCAGGCCGACAGACTTGCTGCGGTTGAACATGGCCCCTGTAACTTCTTCGTATCGAGCGAGCGCCTCGACCACCGCTTGAACGTCCGTGTGGCAAGACACGAACACGGTGACGTCATCAGCGAACGCGGAAACCCTGGCTCGTGTGCCTCCAGGGAGGGCTATTCCGCGCAGGACTGGTGTAGCCGCCTCGTCCCTTAACTTGCGAAGGAGGGGTTCCAACGCCAGGACGTACAACAGAGGCGACAGCGGACAGCCCTGACGCACCGACCGAGAGACAGCGAATGACTCCGACAGCTTACCGTTGATCTGCACCGCTACCGTCGGCCTATCATACAGGACAAAGATCCACTTGCGGAAGTCCGGATTAAATCCGGCGGCCTCTAGCACAGATCCTAGGAACCGATGGTCGACCCTATCGAATGCCTTGGACTGATCCAAACTGATCAGCGCGGCTTCGGCGTCGTCTTCTGTCCCCTCTATGATCGAGCGTATCAAGTGCAAATTGTCTTGAATCGATCTCCCCTTCACAGCATAAGTCTGGTCCGGTTCGATCAAGTCAGTGATGACAACCTGCAAGCGATTCGCAAGAATCTTTGCCAAAATCTTTAACTCTGTGTTTAGCAGAGTCAAGGGCCTAAAATCATCAAAGCTTTCCCTCCCACCATGCCGTTGACCTTTCCTCAGCAATGTGATCACTCCCTTGGTCACCTGTCCAGGGATGGAACCCTGGGCAAACCAATGGTTGAACATATCCTTCAGAATAGGGACCAACATGGGCGACAGCCTCACGTAGAACTCGTAGGGTAAACCATCAAGCCCCGGGGATTTGTTGTAGCCGACCTGCTTCAACGCAGTAATGACCTCATGTTCAGTAACAAGACCATCACAGCTAGCTGTCCGAGCCGCCGTGAGGCGGGGCGAGTCAGCCAAATAGCTGCCAAACTCATCGACCCTGAGTCCGGGTAGTTGGGTGAAGCGCTCCGATAGATGCTCCCGAAACCCCTCGCAGATCTCCCGAGTCGAAGCTAGGGCGTGTCCTTCCAGGTTATGTACTTTACGAATGTACCCGTCCGAACCGCGCCTTAGAGCAGCCTTACGCTCAACAGCGTCAACATTCACAGCCTCGTTGGAAACTTTCATTAATCTGGCCCTAACTACTTGACCTTCATACCGCTCGCTAGCCAAGCGGTTGAGGTCTTGTTTAGCTAGTGCTGCCTCTAGGGGATCCCCCCTCTCCACCGCCCGGGTCAGCTTATCCTCTAAGCGCTTCTTTGCCTTAGCCTTATCTAACGCGAGGCGTTGGCTGTATTGGACAGAGAAGCGCCTAATCTTGGCCTTAAGACTAACCCACCACTTACTCCCTGTAACCGCCCCCACTAAAGCCCTCTGAATTAATTCTGTAACCTTCAACCGGTAGTCCTCCAACTCCAACAAGGTGCTGTTGAACTTCCAGTATCCGGCTAGTTTAGGCCTAGCACTTAAGTTCAAACGGGCCATAACGAGTTTATGGTCCGAGTGTCCTAACCAGTGGAACGTGGGGCACGATAGAAAGTCTACGTCACCTCTTCTAACTAACATCCGATCCAAGTAAGTACTCGGATGGGAAGGCGTTCCAAGATTCCACGTCCACATCTCCCGCCCCGGATGGTCCAGCCGGAATCTGTCGACGAGATCGCACGAGGCCATCAGGTCGAACAGAGTGCTGTCACACCGCACCGACCCACTAGTCCCCCCGACCTTATCTATTTGGGGATCAAGGATCGCATTCCAATCACCCATTAGCACTAACCGTTCCGGATCCACTAAGAAGCCCTCCAACCGTCGAAAAAAGGATGCCCTCTCTACAGCAGAATTGGGAGCATAAACCGCGACAATCCGAAACACACTACTATTAACGGCAACATCAACAACAACCAGCCGCCCGTCCTCGCCTGCGTGAACAACATTCACCGACGCTGACAGGGTGCGACTCACTAGCAAGGAGATTCCACGACTATTAGTATTGCCATATGCTGAGTAAACATCGTAATCGTTCACCAGCACCTGACAATCCTCGTCACAAATAAAGTGGGTCTCCTGGATAGCGGCGATATCTACCTTAAGGGACACCAAGTCTCTCACAACGCGCGAGGCCCTGCTTCGACACCTGATGCCCCTCACATTCCATGTAGCCAAGTTCAAAGCCATGCTCACTTACCTTATTCAGTGTCACAGACGGGTCTGAAATCCTTGGCAGTGAGGACGTGGCAGGCCTGGCCGAGGCTGCCGGTAAGTAAATCTGCTGAGGGTACTCCGTCCTTGGCCACACCTCCCACGTCCAGGGGGAAGGTTAGTTTGAGTGCCCTGTAGAATGAGGGGTGTATGTACACAGGGACTCTGCCCTCACACTTAAAGAAAAAGTTTTTCAGTGAAGGATGGTCCCTGTCAACCAGCCGCTGGCCCGGGATCGCATCCTTCGCTGCTTTTATCATGGCCCAGAGGGCTTGAGTCCTAGTGTCCTTGTTGATCCTCACAAAGGTGGTCAACATCGGCGCGTTCTTGAATTTTGTTGGGTCCGCTACGCTGTCGCCATCAACGTAAGCGAGACCCTTCAGCTTGTTATAATGGACCTTTTGCTGTCCTTTGAGGTCCGGCGTTGTGTGGTGCGGGTCCAGCTCGCATATTCTGCCCCCTGGCAGGAATGGTAATTTTTTAGTTCTTTCCGTGCGAACTGGCCTTGTTGGGGAAGGGGGGCTTTTAGGTTGGGGGTGAGGGGAGGGGGGTGGAGTGGGGGTAGTTGACACAGTTTCTTCCTGGGGTGGTTTATCACAGGATGGGGGTGGTGAAAGGTCTCTTGGGGCTTTGGGGAGATCTGGGGAGGGGGGTAGTTGCTCGGGCTGCTGAGGTAGTGGGGTGGCAGGTTGCTTAACTTGCGGGACTGCTGAGGTGTCTTTATCAGTAGGAGTTGGGGGGTCGGCTCGTGTCTTCCTGCTCTTCCTCCTTCTGGCCCTCCTGATCTCTGTGGCGCTCAGTTTGGACGGAGCTGCCGTTGCCTCCTCTTCCTCAGACACTACCTCCTCCTCAGACTCTTGTAATTTCCTCTTGTTTGAGGAGGGGGGTGCCTGTGTCTCCATGGCCTCTTGTTTTTCGGGTTGGTCTCTGGTCACCGTCTGTGGGGATGACTGTTGGGGGGTCTTCCCTTTTTTGGTGACCGTAACCCAGCCCGCAAGTGCTTCTGGGAGGCTTGTGGTCGGGGCAGGAGCGGAGGCTTTGACTGGTGCTGCTACTCCTACCTTTCCGGTTGCCCTGGGCGGGTTCCTGGTCTTCTTGGGGCAGTCTTTAGCCATGTGCCCCTGTTGTTGGCATTGCCAGCAGTGGGGCTTTCTCCCTTCCACTATTAGGGAGAGGGTCCAGTCCCCGAACTTCAGCGTCGCCGGGATTCCAAAGAAGCCGGCCTTGTCCAGGACCATCTGGATCTTGTAGTCCCCGGTCATTATATTCTTTTGACCGCGGACTGGAGTTACCTCCTCGACGTCCCCGTACTGGCTGAGGATGGCTCCCAGTTGGTCTGCATCCATGTAACAGGGGACGTTCAAGGCGGAGACGTTTGTCCTTCTCCTGTTCAGGTACACCGGCTGCAGCTTGATATTCCTGCTCTGGTGTACAGTCCTGGACAATTTGTCGGCGGCTTCTGGCGTGGGGAGCAGCACATCCCACTGTGCGTAGCTCCGTCTGCAGACGTAACTGGCTGGGATGTTCTGCTCCAGCAGGAGTTTCAACATGGTGTCTTTGTTGACCCCCGTCAGACCCCTCGTCTTGGTGTCTGATGTGATGAAGGAGAGGACTCTTTTCTCCAAGCCTTCGACCTGACCCGGGAGGGGTTTGATTGTGTTCCCCTCCGTATAGTCTTTGTACTTGGAGTCAAAGAGCCTCTTGTAGTCCTCCGGCTTCTTCTTGTTGGGTTGTGCTTTGGGGCCCCATGCTGATCCTCCCTCCGGTTGGGTGTTTGCTGGTCCGGGGACAGGAGTTGTAGGTGAGGCAGCTGGCCGCTCCGTGCCCGTTGTTGTGCCTGCAGCGCCTGGGGTTTGACCTTTACCAGTCAGAGTTGGCCAGTCCGCATTGGTCCTCGCGTGCTGGCTTACTCTGCTTTCCGGGTCGTTCCCCTTAGGTTTCTTGTTCTGCTGGATGGCTTTCGGAGTTGTAGGTGCCTCCCCTCCTGGGGATGTGTTCCCAGCAGCGGCTTTTGCAGTCGCAGAGGTGGGGGGTGGTGCTGCTACCAGTTTACGTTTGTTGGAACTGGTCAATGCGTTTACCCCCACCTGGGTATTCCTCTTCCCGTCATTACCCTCTTGGGGAGTGCTGCTGGGTGGGATGATGGTTTCCTCCTCGAACAGCGCTTTTAGAGAGGCTAGGGTTGCATCGAGTAGCTCCTCTGTTTTTCCGGCGGCGTTGTTTACCTCTGTCTCTTCAGGTGAGAGGGAGTTGCCCTGTTGGGGAGCCAGAGACAATGGTCTCGCAGACCCGTCCGCCTGTTGGGGAACTAGGGATGCTGTAGGTGCAGCTTCCATTGCTTTTCCCCCTGCCGTTCTTCCGGCATCTGCGCAATTCGACGGGCTGCCCTCATGGGGAGCAGCAGTTGCAGGTGGTTTTCCAGGGGTCGCCGCGGGCTGCGGCCCTACCCCTTGATCTGTTCTCAAGGTCGCCGCGCGCTGGGGCCCTACCTTGTCTTCTGGCGCCTTCCTGCCGGGAGATGCATTGGTTCCCTCACATGGGGAGTCGTCTGCGGGGGAGATGTTGCGCATTTGGGGTGACGTGCCCCTCCTGCCTGGCATCGTGGCAGTAGCACTGGCCGCTGCCCAAAGTGTAGCTGGGAGAAAAGAAAACCCAGGGGAGTGGAGGGGGTGAAGCGGACTCAGAAGAGAATAGTGTTTTTGACCTCCCCTCACGGGGATGTCGGGTTAGCAGCTCAGATCCCCCCGCGAGGGGGGAGAGCAGAGAAGAAAGGCGCAGTGGGTGCTAGCGGGTCAGAGTGCCGCGTCGCAATTAAGAGAGAGAGGGGATAGGCATCCCTGCCCACAGAGGGGAGCAGAAACGAAGCACCCGCCCTACCCCACGTCACCCTACCCACTAACTACCCCAACGGAAGCGAGAAAGAAAGCCCTGTCTGCTCGATCCACTGGGAGAGCAGCGAAGATAGACAAAAGTTTGGGCCTGGCAGGTCAGAGTGCTGCTCAGGCAATTAAGTGGTGAGAAATTAGACCATCCCAGTCTCGAGAAGTGAGACCGAAACGAAGAAAAAACAACATGCAACAACAAATGAAAAGAGAAGGTCTCAACTACCAGCGATAGTGGTGTTGGTCCCGAGATTCCAGTCTCCCAAAAGAGGGGATCGGTTTCCGGGTCCAAGCTGCCACAAATGTGGAGTCGGTCCTCTAGGTCCTGACTCCCCAAAGGAGGGGGTCGGTCCTAACTAACCAAGGTTAGTAATAAAAAACACCTTAACCTAGCCCGAGAGCCCGGTGGTGGGTCAAGTTTAGTAGAGATACTACACTTTGACAGAGCTTCGCATGAGATTATGTATTTTATTGCTTAATAAAAAAATCTTGAAAATCCAATTAACAAAAAATTCCTTAAACAACAAAATTAGGCACAAGGCCCTACTCGAAGTTTGGGAGGGGAAGGGTTCAGGGTCTTTGTGACTAAAGTGATTAAAAAGGTAATGAATGTAGACTTTGGAGTCTTACTCTTGACTGGCAACATTTACCAAAATACCTCATTCACTCTATGGATCTTAAACTAACTAATAAATCCCCAGCGTTTAAGAATGAAAACTATATTTACAATTGATGAACAGTTGTCTGTGTGTTTGTGTATGCATTTTTTTTTTTTTTTTTTTTTTTTTTTTTTTTTTTTTTTTTTTTTTTTTTAAAAGGTGTGTGTGTGCATGTGTGAAAAAAGAAAGTTCAATTTCATTAAAAAAGTTTTTGAATCAAGGGAGAAGATTGTTCGTGGAGTGGGGAAAGAACTAAAAGTGTTCGTATGAAAAACAAACAATACGACCTACAGAGTTGTTAGTGAGACCCCCCTGTACTAATCTAGGTGACTAGACCCCCCACTGTTTTCCGGGGAACCGAAAACAAGCAGGGCATCCCTAATTGGGGATTGGGGAAAATATCTTAATGGCAGTGGGAGAAGACAAAGCGACGGGTGGAGGAGGGTTGGAAGGTGACCTCTGAGTAGGGGAGTGACCGGGGATGTTGAAAAAACAAGGATGTGGCACAAAGGGGATGGGCAGACTCAGAGGTTCTCTAGTACCAAAAAATAAAATCAGGAACAGGATCTCATTTATACCACCAGTCAAGAGTCTTCTTAAGTTTTTCTTAGCTAGAACCTAAGCGGGGTGGGTTCCGAAGGCCCCAGCACCGCCCGTGCCATGCTTAAGGAGGGAACACGTATTGAAACTTGACTCCTCGACGGATGCACAAGCTAGTGCTGTGCACCCACCTCTTGTCGAAATCCGTTCTAGGCAACCTCCTCCAATCGCATCTGATCTTTACCTTAAGCAGATGTTTAAAGTAAACGATCAGATCACGATCTGGAACAGATGTCCCTTCGTGGACCAACTTGAGGCGCGTGATCCAAATCACCATGCGCGCTACTGCCAGGATCGCCAGGAAAACCATTCTTTCCTCCCTGGGGAACGGCGGCTCCATGTTGTACACAAAAAACCCTTCGTCGAGATCGAGCGGACATTCGGCATCGATGCGAGCCGCTACCCCCTCGACGTACTCCAATAAGGGCTGGATCCGGCTGCAACTAAAAAACGCGTGCCCGATCGTTTCGGGCTCGCGTTCGTCACAGCGCGGACAGAAGCCACTTGTATTTTCTTTATACCGGCGGAGTACGTCGAGAAGGGGCAGCGCGTTACGGACCAGTCGCCAGGTGAGGGAAAATTCCGAGTTGTTCAGAATCTCCCGTCCCGGCGCCCAACTCCAATGAGAGCGGACAACCCCCATCGACCATCCCATCCGCCTACAAAGTGGATCCTTCGCGGTCCCCTCCACTAGCTCCCGATATAGTTTCTTTCTTGGCTGATCGAGGACACTGGTCCCCGGCAAAGCTCTAAGAGCGGTCCGGCATTCGGAGAAGAACTTAGACTCCCCCCTCGGCCTACGACGACCTTCTACCGAGGAGTTGGATTTGAGATTGGGAAACGCGTTCTCAACCACAGGGACCCAAGGAGCGTCTTCTTCAAGCGAACGACCCAAGAAAGCCAATCTCTCGGCATTTCTATGACACAAGAGACTGGGCTGACCCAGGCCTCCCTCGCTCGGCTTCTGGACACAGACCTCTCTGCAGACATAATGCTTACCCTCCTTCCACAGTAGTGAATCGAGGCACCCTTGTAAGCGGGTTAGTCGTTCTGCAGGGAGAGGAAGTACAGACAATCGGTAAAGGATGAGCGGGAAGACGTATGTAGCGCACGCCTCCGCCCGACCCTTCAAGGACAATTTCCTTCCAATCCAAGTCTTCACCGACGATTTGACCTTGCCATATACTTCCGACCAATTCTTTTCCAGCTGAAGTCCCGGTCCAAACCAGATACCGAGAATACGGACCGGTCCATCGGTCCAGCTGAAAATACCTGGAAGCGAGTTTACCCCGGTCCAGGCCCCCAACCGCAGGCCGACAGACTTGCTGCGGTTGAACATGGCCCCTGTAACTTCTTCGTATCGAGCGAGCGCCTCGACCACCGCTTGAACGTCCGTGTGGCAAGACACGAACACGGTGACGTCATCAGCGAACGCGGAAACCCTGGCTCGTGTGCCTCCAGGGAGGGCTATTCCGCGCAGGACTGGTGTAGCCGCCTCGTCCCTTAACTTGCGAAGGAGGGGTTCCAACGCCAGGACGTACAACAGAGGCGACAGCGGACAGCCCTGACGCACCGACCGAGAGACAGCGAATGACTCCGACAGCTTACCGTTGATCTGCACCGCTACCGTCGGCCTATCATACAGGACAAAGATCCACTTGCGGAAGTCCGGATTAAATCCGGCGGCCTCTAGCACAGATCCTAGGAACCGATGGTCGACCCTATCGAATGCCTTGGACTGATCCAAACTGATCAGCGCGGCTTCGGCGTCGTCTTCTGTCCCCTCTATGATCGAGCGTATCAAGTGCAAATTGTCTTGAATCGATCTCCCCTTCACAGCATAAGTCTGGTCCGGTTCGATCAAGTCAGTGATGACAACCTGCAAGCGATTCGCAAGAATCTTTGCCAAAATCTTTAACTCTGTGTTTAGCAGAGTCAAGGGCCTAAAATCATCAAAGCTTTCCCTCCCACCATGCCGTTGACCTTTCCTCAGCAATGTGATCACTCCCTTGGTCACCTGTCCAGGGATGGAACCCTGGGCAAACCAATGGTTGAACATATCCTTCAGAATAGGGACCAACATGGGCGACAGCCTCACGTAGAACTCGTAGGGTAAACCATCAAGCCCCGGGGATTTGTTGTAGCCGACCTGCTTCAACGCAGTAATGACCTCATGTTCAGTAACAAGACCATCACAGCTAGCTGCCCGAGCCGCCGTGAGGCGGGGCGAGTCAGCCAAATAGCTGCCAAACTCATCGACCCTGAGTCCGGGTAGTTGGGTGAAGCGCTCCGATAGATGCTCCCGAAACCCCTCGCAGATCTCCCGAGTCGAAGCTAGGGCGTGTCCTTCCAGGTTATGTACTTTACGAATGTACCCGTCCGAACCGCGCCTTAGAGCAGCCTTACGCTCAACAGCGTCAACATTCACAGCCTCGTTGGAAACTTTCATTAATCTGGCCCTAACTACTTGACCTTCATACCGCTCGCTAGCCAAGCGGTTGAGGTCTTGTTTAGCTAGTGCTGCCTCTAGGGGATCCCCCCTCTCCACCGCCCGGGTCAGCTTATCCTCTAAGCGCTTCTTTGCCTTAGCCTTATCTAACGCGAGGCGTTGGCTGTATTGGACAGAGAAGCGCCTAATCTTGGCCTTAAGACTAACCCACCACTTACTCCCTGTAACCGCCCCCACTAAAGCCCTCTGAATTAATTCTGTAACCTTCAACCGGTAGTCCTCCAACTCCAACAAGGTGCTGTTGAACTTCCAGTATCCGGCTAGTTTAGGCCTAGCACTTAAGTTCAAACGGGCCATAACGAGTTTATGGTCCGAGTGTCCTAACCAGTGGAACGTGGGGCACGATAGAAAGTCTACGTCACCTCTTCTAACTAACATCCGATCCAAGTAAGTACTCGGATGGGAAGGCGTTCCAAGATTCCACGTCCACATCTCCCGCCCCGGATGGTCCAGCCGGAATCTGTCGACGAGATCGCACGAGGCCATCAGGTCGAACAGAGTGCTGTCACACCGCACCGACCCACTAGTCCCCCCGACCTTATCTATTTGGGGATCAAGGATCGCATTCCAATCACCCATTAGCACTAACCGTTCCGGATCCACTAAGAAGCCCTCCAACCGTCGAAAAAAGGATGCCCTCTCTACAGCAGAATTGGGAGCATAAACCGCGACAATCCGAAACACACTACTATTAACGGCAACATCAACAACAACTAGCCGCCCGTCCTCGCCTGCGTGAACAACATTCACCGACGCTGACAGGGTGCGACTCACTAGCAAGGAGATTCCACGACTATTAGTATTGCCATATGCTGAGTAAACATCGTAATCGTTCACCAGCACCTGACAATCCTCGTCACAAATAAAGTGGGTCTCCTGGATAGCGGCGATATCTACCTTAAGGGACACCAAGTCTCTCACAACGCGCGAGGCCCTGCTTCGACACCTGATGCCCCTCACATTCCATGTAGCCAAGTTCAAAGCCATGCTCACTTACCTTATTCAGTGTCACAGACGGGTCTGAAATCCTTGGCAGTGAGGACGTGGCAGGCCTGGCCGAGGCTGCCGGTAAGTAAATCTGCTGAGGGTACTCCGTCCTTGGCCACACCTCCCACGTCCAGGGGGAAGGTTAGTTTGAGTGCCCTGTAGAATGAGGGGTGTATGTACACAGGGACTCTGCCCTCACACTTAAAGAAAAAGTTTTTCAGTGAAGGATGGTCCCTGTCCACCAGCTGCTGGCCCGGGATCGCATCCTTCGCTGCTTTTATCATGGCCCAGAGGGCTTGAGTCCTAGTGTCCTTGTTGATCCTCACAAAGGTGGTCAACATCGGCGCGTTCTTGAATTTTGTTGGGTCCGCTACGCTGTCGCCATCAACGTAAGCGAGACCCTTCAGCTTGTTATAATGGACCTTTTGCTGTCCTTTGAGGTCCGGCGTTGTGTGGTGTGGGTCCAGCTCGCATATTCTGCCCCCTGGCAGGAATGGTAATTTTTTAGTTCTTTCCGTGCGAACTGGCCTTGTTGGGGAAGGGGGGCTTTTAGGTTGGGGGTGAGGGGAGGGGGGTGGAGTGGGGGTAGTTGACACAGTTTCTTCCTGGGGTGGTTTATCACAGGATGGGGGTGGTGAAAGGTCTCTTGGGGCTTTGGGGAGATCTGGGGAGGGGGGTAGTTGCTCGGGCTGCTGAGGTAGTGGGGTGGCAGGTTGCTTAACTTGCGGGACTGCTGAGGTGTCTTTATCAGTAGGAGTTGGGGGGTCGGCTCGTGTCTTCCTGCTCTTCCTCCTTCTGGCCCTCCTGATCTCTGTGGCGCTCAGTTTGGACGGAGCTGCCGTTGCCTCCTCTTCCTCAGACACTACCTCCTCCTCAGACTCTTGTAATTTCCTCTTGTTTGAGGAGGGGGGTGCCTGTGTCTCCATGGCCTCTTGTTTTTCGGGTTGGTCTCTGGTCACCGTCTGTGGGGATGACTGTTGGGGGGTCTTCCCTTTTTTGGTGACCGTAACCCAGCCCGCAAGTGCTTCTGGGAGGCTTGTGGTCGGGGCAGGAGCGGAGGCTTTGACTGGTGCTGCTACTCCTACCTTTCCGGTTGCCCTGGGCGGGTTCCTGGTCTTCTTGGGGCAGTCTTTAGCCATGTGCCCCTGTTGTTGGCATTGCCAGCAGTGGGGCTTTCTCCCTTCCACTATTAGGGAGAGGGTCCAGTCCCCGAACTTCAGCGTCGCCGGGATTCCAAAGAAGCCGGCCTTGTCCAGGACCATCTGGATCTTGTAGTCCCCGGTCATTATATTCTTTTGACCGCGGACTGGAGTTACCTCCTCGACGTCCCCGTACTGGCTGAGGATGGCTCCCAGTTGGTCTGCATCCATGTAACAGGGGACGTTCAAGGCGGAGACGTTTGTCCTTCTCCTGTTCAGGTACACCGGCTGCAGCTTGATATTCCTGCTCTGGTGTACAGTCCTGGACAATTTGTCGGCGGCTTCTGGCGTGGGGAGCAGCACATCCCACTGTGCGTAGCTCCGTCTGCAGACGTAACTGGCTGGGATGTTCTGCTCCAGCAGGAGTTTCAACATGGTGTCTTTGTTGACCCCCGTCAGACCCCTCGTCTTGGTGTCTGATGTGATGAAGGAGAGGACTCTTTTCTCCAAGCCTTCGACCTGACCCGGGAGGGGTTTGATTGTGTTCCCCTCCGTATAGTCTTTGTACTTGGAGTCAAAGAGCCTCTTGTAGTCCTCCGGCTTCTTCTTGTTGGGTTGTGCTTTGGGGCCCCATGCTGATCCTCCCTCCGGTTGGGTGTTTGCTGGTCCGGGGACAGGAGTTGTAGGTGAGGCAGCTGGCCGCTCCGTGCCCGTTGTTGTGCCTGCAGCGCCTGGGGTTTGACCTTTACCAGTCAGAGTTGGCCAGTCCGCATTGGTCCTCGCGTGCTGGCTTACTCTGCTTTCCGGGTCGTTCCCCTTAGGTTTCTTGTTCTGCTGGATGGCTTTCGGAGTTGTAGGTGCCTCCCCTCCTGGGGATGTGTTCCCAGCAGCGGCTTTTGCAGTCGCAGAGGTGGGGGGTGGTGCTGCTACCAGTTTACGTTTGTTGGAACTGGTCAATGCGTTTACCCCCACCTGGGTATTCCTCTTCCCGTCATTACCCTCTTGGGGAGTGCTGCTGGGTGGGATGATGGTTTCCTCCTCGAACAGCGCTTTTAGAGAGGCTAGGGTTGCATCGAGTAGCTCCTCTGTTTTTCCGGCGGCGTTGTTTACCTCTGTCTCTTCAGGTGAGAGGGAGTTGCCCTGTTGGGGAGCCAGAGACAATGGTCTCGCAGACCCGTCCGCCTGTTGGGGAACTAGGGATGCTGTAGGTGCAGCTTCCATTGCTTTTCCCCCTGCCGTTCTTCCGGCATCTGCGCAATTCGACGGGCTGCCCTCATGGGGAGCAGCAGTTGCAGGTGGTTTTCCAGGGGTCGCCGCGGGCTGCGGCCCTACCCCTTGATCTGTTCTCAAGGTCGCCGCGCGCTGGGGCCCTACCTTGTCTTCTGGCGCCGTCCTGCCGGGAGATGCATTGGTTCCTGGGGAGTCGTCTGCGGGGGAGATGTTGCGCATTTGGGGTGACGTGCCCCTCCTGCCTGGCATCGTGGCGGTAGCACTGGCCGCTGCCCAAAGTGTAGCTGGGAGAAAAGAAAACCCAGGGGAGTGGAGGGGGTGAAGCGGACTCAGAAGAGAATAGTGTTTTTGACCTCCCCTCACGGGGATGTCGGGTTAGCAGCTCAGATCCCCCCGCGAGGGGGGAGAGCAGAGAAGAAAGACGCAGTGGGTGCTAGCGGGTCAGAGTGCCGCGTCGCAATTAAGAGAGAGAGGGGATAGGCATCCCTGCCCACAGAGGGGAGCAGAAACGAAGCACCCGCCCTACCCCACGTCACCCTACCCACTAACTACCCCAACGGAAGCGAGAAAGAAAGCCCTGTCTGCTCGATCCACTGGGAGAGCAGCGAAGATAGACAAAAGTTTGGGCCTGGCAGGTCAGAGTGCTGCTCAGGCAATTAAGTGGTGAGAAATTAGACCATCCCAGTCTCGAGAAGTGAGACCGAAACGAAGAAAAAACAACATGCAACAACAAATGAAAAGAGAAGGTCTCAACTACCAGCGATAGTGGTGTTGGTCCCGAGATTCCAGTCTCCCAAAAGAGGGGATCGGTTTCCGGGTCCAAGCTGCCACAAATGTGGAGTCGGTCCTCTAGGTCCTGACTCCCCAAAGGAGGGGGTCGGTCCTAACTAACCAAGGTTAGTAATAAAAAACACCTTAACCTAGCCCGAGAGCCCGGTGGTGGGTCAAGTTTAGTAGAGATACTACACTTTGACAGAGCTTCGCATGAGAACCAAGCCATTTATTTAGTGTTCTGCCCCGGACCTGGCATTATCTACTGCCAGGCCCTCATTTGGGGTCCAGAGACACTTAGGCATGAAGCCAGTAGGGGGAAAGGGGGGGGTCGAGGGTCATTCTAAACTATGCTAGGTCTTTGAAGACTTTATTAAAATTCCTATGCTAAGACACTATTTTTTATATTATCATTCTTACCATGGAGTTTATCTACTTAAAATCTCCCCAGCGTATGGCGTTGGCGTTTTTAACTGAAAGAAATAAATGTTTTTATTCAACAAAACAAAATCATATGTACAAACAAAAAGAAAATATGATTTTTGGAAATAAAATTTTTTCCTAAAAATGAGGGATGAGATGATGGGGAGGGGGGCAAACTAAAATACACCCAAAAAAGAAAAGAAAACAAATTAACAAAATGCCTATGGGGTCGGGTTAGTAATGGATCCCCCCAACCTATTTCTAAATATGGAGCGCCTACTGTCTTTCGGTCCCGAAGGTCGAAAGCAAGCAGGTCGTTCCCTAGTGGGGAGTGGGGGACCTAGGGACGATATTTGAAAATAAATTAGATAGGGATGGGTAACATCAGGACTGGACGGCGTCTTCCAAGATAAATGTACGTATAGGGGCAAACAGACCGGGGACAAAACAAAGGGTGGACTGGGCATCTTTTGGAAGCTCTCCTATTGCCGATAAAAATAAATTCAGGGACGGGATCAACTTTCATACTTGCCCTAGTCTAGTATCTAATAAAGAATTTTCCACTCGTGGTGGTTAGGACCTAACTATCCCTACTCTGTTACTTTGTTTGGGGCTGGGTTCCGTAGAACCTTAGCACCGCCTGACAGATACCACTAGGGTGGGAAAACAAACTTAAACCTAGCGCCTCGTCGGATGCACAAACTAGTGTTGTGCACCCATCTCCTATCAAAGTCCATGCGGTGCAATCTTTTCCAATCGCATCTGATCTTTACTTTAAGTTGATGTTTAAAGCGACCAACCAGATCCCGATCCGAAACAGATTGCTCCTCATGGACAATCTCAAGACGTGAAATCCACGTTACTAATCTAGCTACTGCTAGGATCGCTAGAAACACCAATCGTCTCTCCCCAGTAAACGGCGGATCCATGTTGTCGACGACGTACGCCAAATCAAGTGGCACCAACCGCTCGGGGTCGATGCGAGCCGTTACCCTTCCGACGTACTCCCAGAGCCTCCGAACTCCGCTGCAAAGAAAAAAGGCATGCTCCCTCGTTTCATCTTCGTCTTCCTCGCAGCGGGGGCAGAAAGGAACGTATTCATCCTCTCTGCAGAATCCGGCTAGTACGCCGAAAAGTGGCAGCGCATTCCGGACTAGCCTCCATGTGATTGAAAACTCTGAATTATTTAGAAAGCTACTGGCTGGCGCCCAATTCCACTGAGAGAGGACCTCCTCCCTCGACATGTGCAGCCGCTCAACCAGCGGATCTTTTGCGGTCCCCACTACTAAATCCCGATACAGTCTCCTCCTAGGCCGTGCAAGGTCACTGGACCCCGGCAATGCCCTAAGGGCGGCTCGGCATTCGGAGAGGAACCGCCGTTCCCCCGCCGGTCTTCTGCGACCTTCGGCGGCAGGGGAGGGCACGAGCTGTGGGAAAGCGTGCTCCACAACTGGTACCCAGTGCAATTCCTCAAGCAGTGTCCGACTTAGGAACGCCAATCTTTCGGCGTGCTTATGACTTAACAAGTCAGGCATTCCCAAGCCTCCATCGTTGAGTTTCTGTGTACAGACCTGTCTACGGACATACGGCTTTCCCCCTTTCCAGAGGAGTCTGAAAAGGAGTCGCTCCAAAGCCTTACAGCGGTCCGCAGGCAGAGGAAGTACTGACAAGTGGTAAAGGATCAACGGAAAGACGTAAGTTTGGCACGCCTCCGCACGACCCTTCAGGGACAAACCCCTGCGAATCCAAGTCCCCACTGACGATTCGACCTTTGTCTGTACCTCCGACCAATTTTTGTCCAGCTGGAGCCCAGGCCCGAACCAGATTCCAAGAATCTTTACCGGGCCATCTGTCCAGCCGAACTCACCTGGAAGCGAGTTTACCCCGGTCCAAGTGCCCAACCGCAGGCCAACGGACTTGCTGCGGTTGACTATGGCCCCTGTAACACGTTCATACTCATCGACCGCCTCTATCACCGCTTTAATATCGATCCTTCGCCCTACATAAACGGTGACGTCATCGGCGTACGCGGAAACCCTGGCAAATCGGCCGCCAGGTAGAGCTATCCCGCGTAGGACTGGTCTCGTCGTCTCGTCCCTTAACTTGCGAAGGAAGGGCTCCAACGCCAGGACATAAAGCAGAGGCGACAGCGGACACCCCTGGCGCACCGACCGAGAGACCCCAAAGGACTCCGACAACCTACCATTTACTTGTACCGCTACCGTGGGGTCACGATACAAAACGGAAATCCACTTGCGGAAGTCCGGACCAAAACCGGCGGTCTCCAAAACAGACTCCAAGAAACCATGGTCGACCCTATCGAAAGCTTTGGACTGATCTAAATTGATCAGCGCGGCTCCTGTGTCGTCTTCTAACCCCTCTATGATCGTGCGCACCAAGTGCAAGTTGTCTTTAATCGTTCTCCCCTTCACAGAACAAGTCTGATCCGGTTCGACCAAATCACCGATGACAACCTGCAGTCGGTTTGCAAGAACGCGGGCCAAAATCTTCAACTCTGTGTTTAGCAGAGTGATGGGCCTGTAATCATCTAAGTCCTCCCCACCATGCCGCTCTTTCTTCTTCAGTAGTGTGACCACTCCTTTGGTTACCTGCCCAGGGATGGATCCCTGGGAAAACCAGTGGTTAAACACACCCGTCAGAAGAGGAACAAACATGGGCGACAGCCTCAAATACAATTCGTAGGGCAGACCATCGAGCCCTGGAGATCTGTTCTGGCCAACCTGCTTCAACGCAGTAATGACTTCACGCTCTGTAACCACCCCATCACAGCTAGCTGCTCGGTCCGCAGTAAGGCGGGGCGAGCCGGCTAAATAGCTGCCAAACTCCTGGCCGCGGAGTCTGGGTAGTTGGGTAAAGCGTTCCTTCAAATGTTGACGAAACCCATTGCAAATCTCTCGAGTCGATACGAGGGTATGTCCTTCCAGGTTTTTCACCTTCCGAATGTACCCGTCCGAACCACGTCTTAAGGCAGCCTTACGCTCAACAGCGTCAACGTTCACGGCTTCGTTAGAGACTCTTTTTAACCTAGCCCTAACTACTTGCCCTTCGTAACGCTCGCTAGCCAAGCGCTGAAGGTCCCCCTTAACTATGTTTATCTCTAGGGGATCCCCACCAGCCACCGCCCGGGTCAATCTATCTTCTAGCTGCCTTTTGGTCCGTGCCCTAGTTAACGCGAGGCGTTGGCTGTATTGGACACAAAAGAGCCTAATGGTAGCCTTAAGTCTAACCCACCAGCTACTCCCGGTAACCGCCCCCACTAACTCCCGCTGAATTAGTGTTGTCAGCTGTTCCCGAAAGTCGTTCATCTCCAACAAGGAGGCGTTCAACTTCCAGTAGCCAGCCAACCTAGGCCTATTACCTAATCTCAAACGGGCCATTACTAATTTATGGTCCGAATGACCTAACCAGTGGAACGTGGGACACGATAAGAAATCTATGTCGCCTCTTCTAATTAACATCCTGTCCAAGTAGGTACTTGGACAGGCGGCCACGCTACTTTGCCACGTCCACATCTCCCTCCCTGGGTGATCCAGACGGAACCTGTCGACAAGATCGCACGAGGCCATCAGGTCAGACAGGCTGCTTTCACACCGATCCGACCCTCTATTCCCCCCGACCTTATCTATCTTGGGGTCCAGGATGGCATTCCAGTCCCCCATTAAAACTACTCGCTCCGGACCCGCTGAAAGGAACACCTCCACCTGCCGAAAAAAGGAAACCCTCTCCCCAGCGATATTGGGCGCGTAAACTGCCAAAATCCGGAACTTACTGCTTTTAACGGCAACATCGACCACGACCAGCCTTCCATGAGCGCACGCGTGAACTACAGTAACCGCCGCACCTAGGGTGCGACTCACTAACACAGAAACCCCACGGCTAAAGGAATTGCCGTATGCTGAATAAACGTCAAAGTCGTTCACCAGCACACTGCAATCCCCGGGCCCAACAAAGTGGGTCTCCTGAATTGTAGCTATATCTACCTCCAGGGCTATGAGATCCCTCAGCACGCGAGCAGCCTTGCTTCGAGATCTCATGCCCCTCGCATTTAAACTAGCTAGGTTCAAGTTTGCCATAATTTCCTTAACTAGAAGTATCCCTCAAAAACGGGTCTAAAGTCCTCGGGTGTTAGAACGCCGAAAGACTGACCGATGCTGCCAGTTAGCAACTCTGTTGTGAACTGACCTCCTCGGACCAGTCCCCCCACGTCTAAGGGAAAGGTTATTTTCAAGGCTCTATAAAGGGATGGGTGAACATAAATGGGGACCCTCCCTTCGCACTTGACTGCTATTTGCATTAAGGACGGGTGCTCCTCATCCACAATCTTCAGCCCCGGAAAAGCCAGTTTCGCTTCGGCAACCATTCTCCATAATGCTTTTACTCTGGCCCCCTTCTCCTTTCTCAGGAACGTGATGAGCATCGGTGCTTCACTGAAGTTGGTTGGCCTCTCCACTTCCTTCCCGTCCACTTCGGTGAGCTTTTCCAGCTTTTGGACGTGCTTCTTCTGGCCTGCGCTGAGGTCCACCGGTCCCTGGCTCACATCCACCTCGCATATCCTCTCCCCGGGTAAGAAAGGCCTCTTCCGTGTTCGTTCAGTCCGGATCGGGGCTACCGGGGTGGTGGTGGTGCTGATCGTCTCTTTGTTCTCTTCTGCTTCCATGTCCTCTGGGGACCCGGCTTCTACGTCTTCGGAAGTTTGGGCTTCAGAGGTCTCCTCGTTGGTAGTAGGAGTAGTAGTGGTAGGGGGAGGGGTATTCTGCTCATCCATGGGGTCTGACGGTTGGGCAGGGTTTTCTTGGTCTTCTTCGTCGTCGTCTTCCTGGTCTTCCTTAACCTTCTTGTTTGTGGCTGCCAGGCTTCTTTTTTCCGTCTTCTTTTCTTCTTCTTCCTCTTCTGATTCGGGGGCCAACTTTCGTTTCACTCCCGACTTCTCTTCCTTTTGTTTCTGGTCTTTTGGCTTTTCCGGGGCCACTGTCTTCTGCTTTCCCTTCTTGGCCACAGTACTCCAGCTCCTTGGTGTCTCCGCTGTTGGTGTGACTGCTTTCTCCGTCACTTTCACCGGGGGTACCGCTGTCGGTGGGGGCACTGGATCCCTCTTCGGGCAGAACTTCGCCATGTGGCCCGGCATCCTACAGCTCCAACAGTGTGGCCTTCTGCCTTCGACGATTATGGACATTGTCCATTTCTCCCATGTCAGTTGGGCGGGGATTGTGTTGAAGCCAGCTCTGTTGACCCTCATCTTGAGCTTATAATCTCCGGTCATTATATTTTTGGGGCCTCGCGCTGCCGTCACTGCCTCCACGTCCCCATATTGTGATAAGATGGCTCCGACCTGCTCCTCTTCGAAACACCATGGGACTCCCAGAATGGTCACCGTTGTTCGTCTTTTTTCCAGGTATTCTGGCTTACACCGGATCCCCTTCCATATTGTGTCGCTTTTCGATGTTCTGATGGCGTCTTCTTCTGTGGGTAGCAGGACATCCCACATTGCGTAACTTCTACGCACTATGTAAGTTGCTGGGATGTTTGTTTCCACCAACAAGCTTATCATTTTCTCCTTGCTCAATCCGGTGAGCCCCTTTTGTTTTTCATCGAAAGTCACTAGGGACACAATTCTTCTTCTGAGGCTTTCGAGCTTCCCTGGGACTGGCTTGATTTCGTTTCCGTCCGTGAGGTGCCGGTACTTTTCCTGGAAGAGTCTTCGGTATGCTTCCGGGCTCTTTTGCTCCTTCGGGCCCCAGGTCTTCTCTGGACTTGTTTGATTTGGTCCCCAGCTGCTTCCAGCTTCTGGACTTTTTCCTGGGCTCTGCTGCTGTGATCCCTCGTGACCCGTCTTCTCCGGTCTTGCTTCTGGGCTTTTCCCCGGATTCTGCTTCTTCTCGTGAGTCATGGGTTGCCATGTAGTAGGTTTCTCCAACTCAAGAGAGTTCCATCTCCTCAATGCTGGTTCCCTCTTCTTCGGGCTGTTGTCCGCCGACCTGACCGCTCTGTTCGTTCCTTCTGCGGAAGGGTGTGATTTCCTGATGGGCCTTTGAGGTATGGCCCAGCCTGTCTTGATTGCTCTTTTCTCTTCCCGTGTCCGTGGTTTTCCCCCGACAACTGCCCATGGGTTGAGAAAATCTGTGTCGCTGTCGTCCCTTGGTTCAGCGCCCCCGGGCCTAGAGTCTTTTCCCTCTACTAGGTATACAGGAGGTGATGGTGAATACCCCGCGGCTAGAGACTCTATTTCTACCATGAACGCTGCAGGTGATAGTGGGATTTCACTGGGTGTGGCATCCCCTGACAACGACGACGGCACTGAGACTCCACCGGGTGTGGTATCTCTCGACGGCACTGGGATTCCATTGGGCGTGGTCTCCCCCGACAGCGGCACTGTAACGTCACTCGACGGCATTGTGACGTTACCCGTCAACGGCACTGGAACGTCACCGAATGTGACGCTCCCCCTTCTCGGCACTGGGGTGTCACCGGGTGTGACACCCCCCCTTCTCGGCACTGGGGTGTCACCGGGTGTGACACCCCGCCTTCTCGGCGCTGGGGTGTCACCGGATGTGACACCCCCCCTTCTCGGCACTGGGGTGTCACCGGATGTGACACCCCCCCTTCTCGGCACAACACCAGGGGCGTCCCCCATGGTGTTAGAGGCAGAGGCCTGCCTCTTGATTTGTTGGCCCAGTGCCCTTCCCCGACCCGCCGATTTGGAAGCTAGAGGGCCTTCACCACAAAAGGGTACGTGGGTAACCTCTAGTCCTGCCGGCTGCTTAAGTCGGTTCCAGACACTGAACAATCTGAAAAAAGAATAGAAAACGTGAACAGTTAAAGGAGCTTCGCATGAGAACCAAGCCATTTATTTAGTGTTCTGCCCCGGACCTGGCATTATCTACTGCCAGGCCCTCATTTGGGGTCCAGAGACACTTAGGCATGAAGCCAGTAGGGGGAAAGGGGGGTCGAGGGTCATTCTAAACTATGCTAGGTCTTTGAAGACTTTATTAAAATTCCTATGCTAAGACACTATTTTTTATATTATCATTCTTACCATGGAGTTTATCTACTTAAAATCTCCCCAGCGTATGGCTTTGGCGTTTTTAACTGAAAGAAATAAATGTTTTTATTCAACAAAACAAAATCATATGTACAAACAAAAAAGAAAATATGATTTTGGAAATAAAATTTTTTCTAAAAATGAGGGATGAGATGATGGGGAGGGGGGCAAACTAAGATACACCCAAAAAGAAAAGAAAAAACAAATTAACAAAATGCCTATGGGGTCGGGTTAGTAATGGATCCCCCCAACCTATTTCTAAATATGGAGCGCCTACTGTCTTTCGGTCCCGAAGGTCGAAAGCAAGCAGGTCGTTCCCTAGTGGGGAGTGGGGGACCTAGGGACGATATTTGAAAATAAATTAGATAGGGATGGGTAACATCAGGACTGGACGGCGTCTTCCAAGATAAATGTACGTATAGGGGCAAACAGACCGGGGACAAAACAAAGGGTGGACTGGGCATCTTTTGGAAGCTCTCCTATTGCCGATAAAAATAAATTCAGGGACGGGATCAACTTTCATACTTGCCCTAGTCTAGTATCTAATAAAGAATTTTCCACTCGTGGTGGTTAGGACCTAACTATCCCTACTCTGTTACTTTGTTTGGGGCTGGGTTCCGTAGAACCTTAGCACCGCCTGACAGATACCACTAGGGTGGGAAAACAAACTTAAACCTAGCGCCTCGTCGGATGCACAAACTAGTGTTGTGCACCCATCTCCTATCAAAGTCCATGCGGTGCAATCTTTTCCAATCGCATCTGATCTTTACTTTAAGTTGATGTTTAAAGCGACCAACCAGATCCCGATCCGAAACAGATTGCTCCTCATGGACAATCTCAAGACGTGAAATCCACGTTACTAATCTAGCTACTGCTAGGATCGCTAGAAACACCAATCGTCTCTCCCCAGTAAACGGCGGATCCATGTTGTCGACGACGTACGCCAAATCAAGGTGCACCAACCGCTCGGGGTCGATGCGAGCCGTTACCCTTCCGACGTACTCCCAGAGCCTCCGAACTCCGCTGCAAAGAAAAAAGGCATGCTCCCTCGTTTCATCTTCGTCTTCCTCGCAGCGGGGGCAGAAAGGAACGTATTCATCCTCTCTGCAGAATCCGGCTAGTACGCCGAAAAGTGGCAGCGCATTCCGGACTAGCCTCCATGTGATTGAAAACTCTGAATTATTTAGAAAGCTACTGGCTGGCGCCCAATTCCACTGAGAGAGGACCTCCTCCCTCGACATGTGCAGCCGCTCAACCAGCGGATCTTTTGCGGTCCCCACTACTAAATCCCGATACAGTCTCCTCCTAGGCCGTGCAAGGTCACTGGACCCCGGCAATGCCCTAAGGGCGGCTCGGCATTCGGAGAGGAACCGCCGTTCCCCCGCCGGTCTTCTGCGACCTTCGGCGGCAGGGGAGGGCACGAGCTGTGGGAAAGCGTGCTCCACAACTGGTACCCAGTGCAATTCCTCAAGCAGTGTCCGACTTAGGAACGCCAATCTTTCGGCGTGCTTATGACTTAACAAGTCAGGCATTCCCAAGCCTCCATCGTTGAGTTTCTGTGTACAGACCTGTCTACGGACATACGGCTTTCCCCCTTTCCAGAGGAGTCTGAAAAGGAGTCGCTCCAAAGCCTTACAGCGGTCCGCAGGCAGAGGAAGTACTGACAAGTGGTAAAGGATCAACGGAAAGACGTAAGTTTGGCACGCCTCCGCACGACCCTTCAGGGACAAACCCCTGCGAATCCAAGTCCCCACTGACGATTCGACCTTTGTCTGTACCTCCGACCAATTTTTGTCCAGCTGGAGCCCAGGCCCGAACCAGATTCCAAGAATCTTTACCGGGCCATCTGTCCAGCCGAACTCACCTGGAAGCGAGTTTACCCCGGTCCAAGTGCCCAACCGCAGGCCAACGGACTTGCTGCGGTTGACTATGGCCCCTGTAACACGTTCATACTCATCGACCGCCTCTATCACCGCTTTAATATCGATCCTTCGCCCTACATAAACGGTGACGTCATCGGCGTACGCGGAAACCCTGGCAAATCGGCCGCCAGGTAGAGCTATCCCGCGTAGGACTGGTCTCGTCGTCTCGTCCCTTAACTTGCGAAGGAAGGGCTCCAACGCCAGGACATAAAGCAGAGGCGACAGCGGACACCCCTGGCGCACCGACCGAGAGACCCCAAAGGACTCCGACAACCTACCATTTACTTGTACCGCTACCGTGGGGTCACGATACAAAACGGAAATCCACTTGCGGAAGTCCGGACCAAAACCGGCGGTCTCCAAAACAGACTCCAAGAAACCATGGTCGACCCTATCGAAAGCTTTGGACTGATCTAAATTGATCAGCGCGGCTCCTGTGTCGTCTTCTAACCCCTCTATGATCGTGCGCACCAAGTGCAAGTTGTCTTTAATCGTTCTCCCCTTCACAGAACAAGTCTGATCCGGTTCGACCAAATCACCGATGACAACCTGCAGTCGGTTTGCAAGAACGCGGGCCAAAATCTTCAACTCTGTGTTTAGCAGAGTGATGGGCCTGTAATCATCTAAGTCCTCCCCACCATGCCGCTCTTTCTTCTTCAGTAGTGTGACCACTCCTTTGGTTACCTGCCCAGGGATGGATCCCTGGGAAAACCAGTGGTTAAACACACCCGTCAGAAGAGGAACAAACATGGGCGACAGCCTCAAATACAATTCGTAGGGCAGACCATCGAGCCCTGGAGATCTGTTCTGGCCAACCTGCTTCAACGCAGTAATGACTTCACGCTCTGTAACCACCCCATCACAGCTAGCTGCTCGGTCCGCAGTAAGGCGGGGCGAGCCGGCTAAATAGCTGCCAAACTCCTGGCCGCGGAGTCTGGGTAGTTGGGTAAAGCGTTCCTTCAAATGTTGACGAAACCCACTGCAAATCTCCCGAGTCGATACGAGGGTATGTCCTTCCAGGTTTTTCACCTTCCGAATGTACCCGTCCGAACCACGTCTTAAGGCAGCCTTACGCTCAACAGCGTCAACGTTCACGGCTTCGTTAGAGACTCTTTTTAACCTAGCCCTAACTACTTGCCCTTCGTAACGCTCGCTAGCCAAGCGCTGAAGGTCCCCCTTAACTATGTTTATCTCTAGGGGATCCCCACCAGCCACCGCCCGGGTCAATCTATCTTCTAGCTGCCTTTTGGTCCGTGCCCTAGTTAACGCGAGGCGTTGGCTGTATTGGACACAAAAGAGCCTAATGGTAGCCTTAAGTCTAACCCACCAGCTACTCCCGGTAACCGCCCCCACTAACTCCCGCTGAATTAGTGTTGTCAGCTGTTCCCGAAAGTCGTTCATCTCCAACAAGGAGGCGTTCAACTTCCAGTAGCCAGCCAACCTAGGCCTATTACCTAATCTCAAACGGGCCATTACTAATTTATGGTCCGAATGACCTAACCAGTGGAACGTGGGACACGATAAGAAATCTATGTCGCCTCTTCTAATTAACATCCTGTCCAAGTAGGTACTTGGACAGGCGGCCACGCTACTTTGCCACGTCCACATCTCCCTCCCTGGGTGATCCAGACGGAACCTGTCGACAAGATCGCACGAGGCCATCAGGTCAGACAGGCTGCTTTCACACCGATCCGACCCTCTATTCCCCCCGACCTTATCTATCTTGGGGTCCAGGATGGCATTCCAGTCCCCCATTAAAACTACTCGCTCCGGACCCGCCGAAAGGAACACCTCCACCTGCCGAAAAAAGGAAACCCTCTCCCCAGCGATATTGGGCGCGTAAACTGCCAAAATCCGGAACTTACTGCTTTTAACGGCAACATCGACCACGACCAGCCTTCCATGAGCGCACGCGTGAACTACAGTAACCGCCGCACCTAGGGTGCGACTCACTAACACAGAAACCCCACGGCTAAAGGAATTGCCGTATGCTGAATAAACGTCAAAGTCGTTCACCAGCACACTGCAATCCCCGGGCCCAACAAAGTGGGTCTCCTGAATTGTAGCTATATCTACCTCCAGGGCTATGAGATCCCTCAGCACGCGAGCAGCCTTGCTTCGAGATCTCATGCCCCTCGCATTTAAACTAGCTAGGTTCAAGTTTGCCATAATTTCCCTAACTAGAAGTATCCCTCAAAAACGGGTCTAAAGTCCTCGGGTGTTAGAACGCCGAAAGACTGACCGATGCTGCCAGTTAGCAACTCTGTTGTGAACTGACCTCCTCGGACCAGTCCCCCCACGTCTAAGGGAAAGGTTATTTTCAAGGCTCTATAAAGGGATGGGTGAACATAAATGGGGACCCTCCCTTCGCACTTGACTGCTATTTGCATTAAGGACGGGTGCTCCTCATCCACAATCTTCAGCCCCGGAAAAGCCAGTTTCGCTTCGGCAACCATTCTCCATAATGCTTTTACTCTGGCCCCCTTCTCCTTTCTCAGGAACGTGATGAGCATCGGTGCTTCACTGAAGTTGGTTGGCCTCTCCACTTCCTTCCCGTCCACTTCGGTGAGCTTTTCCAGCTTTTGGACGTGCTTCTTCTGGCCTGCGCTGAGGTCCACCGGTCCCTGGCTCACATCCACCTCGCATATCCTCTCCCCGGGTAAGAAAGGCCTCTTCCGTGTTCGTTCAGTCCGGATCGGGGCTACCGGGGTGGTGGTGGTGCTGATCGTCTCTTTGTTCTCTTCTGCTTCCATGTCCTCTGGGGACCCGGCTTCTACGTCTTCGGAAGTTTGGGCTTCAGAGGTCTCCTCGTTGGTAGTAGGAGTAGTAGTGGTAGGGGGAGGGGTATTCTGCTCATCCATGGGGTCTGACGGTTGGGCAGGGTTTTCTTGGTCTTCTTCGTCGTCGTCTTCCTGGTCTTCCTTAACCTTCTTGTTTGTGGCTGCCAGGCTTCTTTTTTCCGTCTTCTTTTCTTCTTCTTCCTCTTCTGATTCGGGGGCCAACTTTCGTTTCACTCCCGACTTCTCTTCCTTTTGTTTCTGGTCTTTTGGCTTTTCCGGGGCCACTGTCTTCTGCTTTCCCTTCTTGGCCACAGTACTCCAGCTCCTTGGTGTCTCCGCTGTTGGTGTGACTGCTTTCTCCGTCACTTTCACCGGGGGTACCGCTGTCGGTGGGGGCACTGGATCCCTCTTCGGGCAGAACTTCGCCATGTGGCCCGGCATCCTACAGCTCCAACAGTGTGGCCTTCTGCCTTCGACGATTATGGACATTGTCCATTTCTCCCATGTCAGTTGGGCGGGGATTGTGTTGAAGCCAGCTCTGTTGACCCTCATCTTGAGCTTATAATCTCCGGTCATTATATTTTTGGGGCCTCGCGCTGCCGTCACTGCCTCCACGTCCCCATATTGTGATAAGATGGCTCCGACCTGCTCCTCTTCGAAACACCATGGGACTCCCAGAATGGTCACCGTTGTTCGTCTTTTTTCCAGGTATTCTGGCTTACACCGGATCCCCTTCCATATTGTGTCGCTTTTCGATGTTCTGATGGCGTCTTCTTCTGTGGGTAGCAGGACATCCCACATTGCGTAACTTCTACGCACTATGTAAGTTGCTGGGATGTTTGTTTCCACCAACAAGCTTATCATTTTCTCCTTGCTCAATCCGGTGAGCCCCTTTTGTTTTTCATCGAAAGTCACTAGGGACACAATTCTTCTTCTGAGGCTTTCGAGCTTCCCTGGGACTGGCTTGATTTCGTTTCCGTCCGTGAGGTGCCGGTACTTTTCCTGGAAGAGTCTTCGGTATGCTTCCGGGCTCTTTTGCTCCTTCGGGCCCCAGGTCTTCTCTGGACTTGTTTGATTTGGTCCCCAGCTGCTTCCAGCTTCTGGACTTTTTCCTGGGCTCTGCTGCTGTGATCCCTCGTGACCCGTCTTCTCCGGTCTTGCTTCTGGGCTTTTCCCCGGATTCTGCTTCTTCTCGTGAGTCATGGGTTGCCATGTAGTAGGTTTCTCCAACTCAAGAGAGTTCCATCTCCTCAATGCTGGTTCCCTCTTCTTCGGGCTGTTGTCCGCCGACCTGACCGCTCTGTTCGTTCCTTCTGCGGAAGGGTGTGATTTCCTGATGGGCCTTTGAGGTATGGCCCAGCCTGTCTTGATTGCTCTTTTCTCTTCCCGTGTCCGTGGTTTTCCCCCGACAACTGCCCATGGGTTGAGAAAATCTGTGTCGCTGTCGTCCCTTGGTTCAGCGCCCCCGGGCCTAGAGTCTTTTCCCTCTACTAGGTATACAGGAGGTGATGGTGAATACCCCGCGGCTAGAGACTCTATTTCTACCATGAACGCTGCAGGTGATAGTGGGATTTCACTGGGTGTGGCATCCCCTGACAACGACGACGGCACTGAGACTCCACCGGGTGTGGTATCTCTCGACGGCACTGGGATTCCATTGGGCGTGGTCTCCCCCGACAGCGGCACTGTAACGTCACTCGACGGCATTGTGACGTTACCCGTCAACGGCACTGGAACGTCACCGAATGTGACGCTCCCCCTTCTCGGCACTGGGGTGTCACCGGGTGTGACACCCCCCCTTCTCGGCACTGGGGTGTCACCGGGTGTGACACCCCCCCTTCTCGGCACTGGGGTGTCACCGGGTGTGACACCCCCCCTTCTCGGCACTGGGGTGTCACCGGGTGTGACACCCCCCCTTCTCGGCGCTGGGGTGTCACCGGATGTGACACCCCCCCTTCTCGGCACTGGGGTGTCACCGGATGTGACACCCCCCCTTCTCGGCACAACACCAGGGGCGTCCCCCATGGTGTTAGAGGCAGAGGCCTGCCTCTTGATTTGTTGGCCCAGTGCCCTTCCCCGACCCGCCGATTTGGAAGCTAGAGGGCCTTCACCACAAAAGGGTACGTGGGTAACCTCTAGTCCTGCCGGCTGCTTAAGTCGGTTCCAGACACTGAACAATCTGAAAAAAGAATAGAAAACGTGAACAGTTAAAGGAGCTTCGCATGAGAACCAAGCCATTTATTTAGTGTTCTGCCCCGGACCTGGCATTATCTACTGCCAGGCCCTCATTTGGGGTCCAGAGACACTTAGGCATGAAGCCAGTAGGGGGAAAGGGGGGTCGAGGGTCATTCTAAACTATGCTAGGTCTTTGAAGACTTTATTAAAATTCCTATGCTAAGACACTATTTTTTATATTATCATTCTTACCATGGAGTTTATCTACTTAAAATCTCCCCAGCGTATGGCTTTGGCGTTTTTAACTGAAAGAAATAAATGTTTTTATTCAACAAAACAAAATCATATGTACAAACAAAAAAGAAAATATGATTTTGGAAATAAAATTTTTTCTAAAAATGAGGGATGAGATGATGGGGAGGGGGGCAAACTAAGATACACCCAAAAAGAAAAGAAAAAACAAATTAACAAAATGCCTATGGGGTCGGGTTAGTAATGGATCCCCCCAACCTATTTCTAAATATGGAGCGCCTACTGTCTTTCGGTCCCGAAGGTCGAAAGCAAGCAGGTCGTTCCCTAGTGGGGAGTGGGGGACCTAGGGACGATATTTGAAAATAAATTAGATAGGGATGGGTAACATCAGGACTGGACGGCGTCTTCCAAGATAAATGTACGTATAGGGGCAAACAGACCGGGGACAAAACAAAGGGTGGACTGGGCATCTTTTGGAAGCTCTCCTATTGCCGATAAAAATAAATTCAGGGACGGGATCAACTTTCATACTTGCCCTAGTCTAGTATCTAATAAAGAATTTTCCACTCGTGGTGGTTAGGACCTAACTATCCCTACTCTGTTACTTTGTTTGGGGCTGGGTTCCGTAGAACCTTAGCACCGCCTGACAGATACCACTAGGGTGGGAAAACAAACTTAAACCTAGCGCCTCGTCGGATGCACAAACTAGTGTTGTGCACCCATCTCCTATCAAAGTCCATGCGGTGCAATCTTTTCCAATCGCATCTGATCTTTACTTTAAGTTGATGTTTAAAGCGACCAACCAGATCCCGATCCGAAACAGATTGCTCCTCATGGACAATCTCAAGACGTGAAATCCACGTTACTAATCTAGCTACTGCTAGGATCGCTAGAAACACCAATCGTCTCTCCCCAGTAAACGGCGGATCCATGTTGTCGACGACGTACGCCAAATCAAGTGGCACCAACCGCTCGGGGTCGATGCGAGCCGTTACCCTTCCGACGTACTCCCAGAGCCTCCGAACTCCGCTGCAAAGAAAAAAGGCATGCTCCCTCGTTTCATCTTCGTCTTCCTCGCAGCGGGGGCAGAAAGGAACGTATTCATCCTCTCTGCAGAATCCGGCTAGTACGCCGAAAAGTGGCAGCGCATTCCGGACTAGCCTCCATGTGATTGAAAACTCTGAATTATTTAGAAAGCTACTGGCTGGCGCCCAATTCCACTGAGAGAGGACCTCCTCCCTCGACATGTGCAGCCGCTCAACCAGCGGATCTTTTGCGGTCCCCACTACTAAATCCCGATACAGTCTCCTCCTAGGCCGTGCAAGGTCACTGGACCCCGGCAATGCCCTAAGGGCGGCTCGGCATTCGGAGAGGAACCGCCGTTCCCCCGCCGGTCTTCTGCGACCTTCGGCGGCAGGGGAGGGCACGAGCTGTGGGAAAGCGTGCTCCACAACTGGTACCCAGTGCAATTCCTCAAGCAGTGTCCGACTTAGGAACGCCAATCTTTCGGCGTGCTTATGACTTAACAAGTCAGGCATTCCCAAGCCTCCATCGTTGAGTTTCTGTGTACAGACCTGTCTACGGACATACGGCTTTCCCCCTTTCCAGAGGAGTCTGAAAAGGAGTCGCTCCAAAGCCTTACAGCGGTCCGCAGGCAGAGGAAGTACTGACAAGTGGTAAAGGATCAACGGAAAGACGTAAGTTTGGCACGCCTCCGCACGACCCTTCAGGGACAAACCCCTGCGAATCCAAGTCCCCACTGACGATTCGACCTTTGTCTGTACCTCCGACCAATTTTTGTCCAGCTGGAGCCCAGGCCCGAACCAGATTCCAAGAATCTTTACCGGGCCATCTGTCCAGCCGAACTCACCTGGAAGCGAGTTTACCCCGGTCCAAGTGCCCAACCGCAGGCCAACGGACTTGCTGCGGTTGACTATGGCCCCTGTAACACGTTCATACTCATCGACCGCCTCTATCACCGCTTTAATATCGATCCTTCGCCCTACATAAACGGTGACGTCATCGGCGTACGCGGAAACCCTGGCAAATCGGCCGCCAGGTAGAGCTATCCCGCGTAGGACTGGTCTCGTCGTCTCGTCCCTTAACTTGCGAAGGAAGGGCTCCAACGCCAGGACATAAAGCAGAGGCGACAGCGGACACCCCTGGCGCACCGACCGAGAGACCCCAAAGGACTCCGACAACCTACCATTTACTTGTACCGCTACCGTGGGGTCACGATACAAAACGGAAATCCACTTGCGGAAGTCCGGACCAAAACCGGCGGTCTCCAAAACAGACTCCAAGAAACCATGGTCGACCCTATCGAAAGCTTTGGACTGATCTAAATTGATCAGCGCGGCTCCTGTGTCGTCTTCTAACCCCTCTATGATCGTGCGCACCAAGTGCAAGTTGTCTTTAATCGTTCTCCCCTTCACAGAACAAGTCTGATCCGGTTCGACCAAATCACCGATGACAACCTGCAGTCGGTTTGCAAGAACGCGGGCCAAAATCTTCAACTCTGTGTTTAGCAGAGTGATGGGCCTGTAATCATCTAAGTCCTCCCCACCATGCCGCTCTTTCTTCTTCAGTAGTGTGACCACTCCTTTGGTTACCTGCCCAGGGATGGATCCCTGGGAAAACCAGTGGTTAAACACACCCGTCAGAAGAGGAACAAACATGGGCGACAGCCTCAAATACAATTCGTAGGGCAGACCATCGAGCCCTGGAGATCTGTTCTGGCCAACCTGCTTCAACGCAGTAATGACTTCACGCTCTGTAACCACCCCATCACAGCTAGCTGCTCGGTCCGCAGTAAGGCGGGGCGAGCCGGCTAAATAGCTGCCAAACTCCTGGCCGCGGAGTCTGGGTAGTTGGGTAAAGCGTTCCTTCAAATGCTGACGAAACCCATTGCAAATCTCTCGAGTCGATACGAGGGTATGTCCTTCCAGGTTTTTCACCTTCCGAATGTACCCGTCCGAACCACGTCTTAAGGCAGCCTTACGCTCAACAGCGTCAACGTTCACGGCTTCGTTAGAGACTCTTTTTAACCTAGCCCTAACTACTTGCCCTTCGTAACGCTCGCTAGCCAAGCGCTGAAGGTCCCCCTTAACTATGTTTATCTCTAGGGGATCCCCACCAGCCACCGCCCGGGTCAATCTATCTTCTAGCTGCCTTTTGGTCCGTGCCCTAGTTAACGCGAGGCGTTGGCTGTATTGGACACAAAAGAGCCTAATGGTAGCCTTAAGTCTAACCCACCAGCTACTCCCGGTAACCGCCCCCACTAACTCCCGCTGAATTAGTGTTGTCAGCTGTTCCCGAAAGTCGTTCATCTCCAACAAGGAGGCGTTCAACTTCCAGTAGCCAGCCAACCTAGGCCTATTACCTAATCTCAAACGGGCCATTACTAATTTATGGTCCGAATGACCTAACCAGTGGAACGTGGGACACGATAAGAAATCTATGTCGCCTCTTCTAATTAACATCCTGTCCAAGTAGGTACTTGGACAGGCGGCCACGCTACTTTGCCACGTCCACATCTCCCTCCCTGGGTGATCCAGACGGAACCTGTCGACAAGATCGCACGAGGCCATCAGGTCAGACAGGCTGCTTTCACACCGATCCGACCCTCTATTCCCCCCGACCTTATCTATCTTGGGGTCCAGGATGGCATTCCAGTCCCCCATTAAAACTACTCGCTCCGGACCCGCCGAAAGGAACACCTCCACCTGCCGAAAAAAGGAAACCCTCTCCCCAGCGATATTGGGCGCGTAAACTGCCAAAATCCGGAACTTACTGCTTTTAACGGCAACATCGACCACGACCAGCCTTCCATGAGCGCACGCGTGAACTACAGTAACCGCCGCACCTAGGGTGCGACTCACTAACACAGAAACCCCACGGCTAAAGGAATTGCCGTATGCTGAATAAACGTCAAAGTCGTTCACCAGCACACTGCAATCCCCGGGCCCAACAAAGTGGGTCTCCTGAATTGTAGCTATATCTACCTCCAGGGCTATGAGATCCCTCAGCACGCGAGCAGCCTTGCTTCGAGATCTCATGCCCCTCGCATTTAAACTAGCTAGGTTCAAGTTTGCCATAATTTCCCTAACTAGAAGTATCCCTCAAAAACGGGTCTAAAGTCCTCGGGTGTTAGAACGCCGAAAGACTGACCGATGCTGCCAGTTAGCAACTCTGTTGTGAACTGACCTCCTCGGACCAGTCCCCCCACGTCTAAGGGAAAGGTTATTTTCAAGGCTCTATAAAGGGATGGGTGAACATAAATGGGGACCCTCCCTTCGCACTTGACTGCTATTTGCATTAAGGACGGGTGCTCCTCATCCACAATCTTCAGCCCCGGAAAAGCCAGTTTCGCTTCGGCAACCATCCTCCATAATGCTTTTACTCTGGCCCCCTTCTCCTTTCTCAGGAACGTGATGAGCATCGGTGCTTCACTGAAGTTGGTTGGCCTCTCCACTTCCTTCCCGTCCACTTCGGTGAGCTTTTCCAGCTTTTGGACGTGTTTCTTCTGGCCTGCGCTGAGGTCCATCGGTCCCTGGCTCACATCCACCTCGCATATCCTCTCCCCGGGTAAGAAAGGCCTCTTCCGTGTTCGTTCAGTCCGGATCGGGGCTACCGGGGTGGTGGTGGTGCTGATCGTCTCTTTGTTCTCTTCTGCTTCCATGTCCTCTGGGGACCCGGCTTCTACGTCTTCGGAAGTTTGGGCTTCAGAGGTCTCCTCGTTGGTAGTAGGAGTAGTAGTGGTAGGGGGAGGGGTATTCTGCTCATCCATGGGGTCTGACGGTTGGGCAGGGTTTTCTTGGTCTTCTTCGTCGTCGTCTTCCTGGTCTTCCTTAACCTTCTTGTTTGTGGCTGCCAGGCTTCTTTTTTCCGTCTTCTTTTCTTCTTCTTCCTCTTCTGATTCGGGGGCCAACTTTCGTTTCACTCCCGACTTCTCTTCCTTTTGTTTCTGGTCTTTTGGCTTTTCCGGGGCCACTGTCTTCTGCTTTCCCTTCTTGGCCACAGTACTCCAGCTCCTTGGTGTCTCCGCTGTTGGTGTGACTGCTTTCTCCGTCACTTTCACCGGGGGCACCGCTGTCGGTGGGGGCACTGGATCCCTCTTCGGGCAGAACTTCGCCATGTGGCCCGGCATCCTACAGCTCCAACAGTGTGGCCTTCTGCCTTCGACGATTATGGACATTGTCCATTTCTCCCATGTCAGTTGGGCGGGGATTGTGTTGAAGCCAGCTCTGTTGACCCTCATCTTGAGCTTATAATCTCCGGTCATTATATTTTTGGGGCCTCGCGCTGCCGTCACTGCCTCCACGTCCCCATATTGTGATAAGATGGCTCCGACCTGCTCCTCTTCAAAACACCATGGGACTCCCAGAATGGTCACCGTTGTTCGTCTTTTTTCCAGGTATTCTGGCTTACACCGGATCCCCTTCCATATTGTGTCGCTTTTCGATGTTCTGATGGCGTCTTCTTCTGTGGGTAGCAGGACATCCCACATTGCGTAACTTCTACGCACTATGTAAGTTGCTGGGATGTTTGTTTCCACCAACAAGCTTATCATTTTCTCCTTGCTCAATCCGGTGAGCCCCTTTTGTTTTTCATCGAAAGTCACTAGGGACACAATTCTTCTTCTGAGGCTTTCGAGCTTCCCTGGGACTGGCTTGATTTCATTTCCGTCCGTGAGGTGCCGGTACTTTTCCTGGAAGAGTCTTCGGTATGCTTCCGGGCTCTTTTGCTCCTTCGGGCCCCAGGTCTTCTCTGGACTTGTTTGATTTGGTCCCCAGCTGCTTCCAGCTTCTGGACTCTTTCCTGGGCTCTGCTGCTGTGATCCCTCGTGACCCGTCTTCTCCGGTCTTGCTTCTGGGCTTTTCCCCGGATTCTGCTTCTTCTCGTGGGTCATAGGTTGCCATGTAGTAGGTTTCTCCAACTCAAGAGAGTTCCATCTCCTCAATGCTGGTTCCCTCTTCTTCGGGCTGTTGTCCGCCGACCTGACCGCTCTGTTCGTTCCTTCTGCGGAAGGGTGTGATTTCCTGATGGGCCTTTGAGGTATGGCCCAGCCTGTCTTGATTGCTCTTTTCTCTTCCCGTGTCCGTGGTTTTCCCCCGACAACTGCCCATGGGTTGAGAAAATCTGTGTCGCTGTCCTCCCTTGGTTCAGCGCCCCCGGGCCTAGAGTCTTTTCCCTCTACTAGGTATACAGGAGGTGATGGTGAATACCCCGCGGCTAGAGACTCTATTTCTACCATGAACGCTGCAGGTGATAGTGGGATTTCACTGGGTGTGGCATCCCCTGACAACGACGACGGCACTGAGACTCCACCGGGTGTGGTATCTCTCGACGGCACTGGGATTCCATTGGGCGTGGTCTCCCCCGACAGCGGCACTGTAACGTCACTCGACGGCATTGTGACGTTACCCGTCAACGGCACTGGAACGTCACCGAATGTGACGCTCCCCCTTCTCGGCACTGGGGTGTCACCGGGTGTGACACCCCCCCTTCTCGGCACTGGGGTGTCACCGGGTGTGACACCCCCCCTTCTCGGCACTGGGGTGTCACCGGGTGTGACACCCCCCCTTCTCGGCACTGGGGTGTCACCGGGTGTGACACCCCCCCTTCTCGGCGCTGGGGTGTCACCGGATGTGACACCCCCCCTTCTCGGCACTGGGGTGTCACCGGATGTGACACCCCCCCTTCTCGGCACAACACCAGGGGCGTCCCCTATGGTGTTAGAGGCAGAGGCCTGCCTCTTGATTTGTTGGCCCAGTGCCCTTCCCCGACCCGCCGATTTGGAAGCTAGAGGGCCTTCACCACAAAAGGGTACGTGGGTAACCTCTAGTCCTGCCGGCTGCTTAAGTCGGTTCCAGACACTGAACAATCTGAAAAAAGAATAGAAAACGTGAACAGTTAAAGGAGCTTCGCATGAGAACCAAGCCATTTATTTAGTGTTCTGCCCCGGACCTGGCATTATCTACTGCCAGGCCCTCATTTGGGGTCCAGAGACACTTAGGCATGAAGCCAGTAGGGGGAAAGGGGGGTCGAGGGTCATTCTAAACTATGCTAGGTCTTTGAAGACTTTATTAAAATTCCTATGCTAAGACACTATTTTTTATATTATCATTCTTACCATGGAGTTTATCTACTTAAAATCTCCCCAGCGTATGGCTTTGGCGTTTTTAACTGAAAGAAATAAATGTTTTTATTCAACAAAACAAAATCATATGTACAAACAAAAAAGAAAATATGATTTTGGAAATAAAATTTTTTTTAAAAATGAGGGATGAGATGATGGGGAGGGGGGCAAACTAAGATACACCCAAAAAGAAAAGAAAAAACAAATTAACAAAATGCCTATGGGGTCGGGTTAGTAATGGATCCCCCCAACCTATTTCTAAATATGGAGCGCCTACTGTCTTTCGGTCCCGAAGGTCGAAAGCAAGCAGGTCGTTCCCTAGTGGGGAGTGGGGGACCTAGGGACGATATTTGAAAATAAATTAGATAGGGATGGGTAACATCAGGACTGGACGGCGTCTTCCAAGATAAATGTACGTATAGGGGCAAACAGACCGGGGACAAAACAAAGGGTGGACTGGGCATCTTTTGGAAGCTCTCCTATTGCCGATAAAAATAAATTCAGGGACGGGATCAACTTTCATACTTGCCCTAGTCTAGTATCTAATAAAGAATTTTCCACTCGTGGTGGTTAGGACCTAACTATCCCTACTCTGTTACTTTGTTTGGGGCTGGGTTCCGTAGAACCTTAGCACCGCCTGACAGATACCACTAGGGTGGGAAAACAAACTTAAACCTAGCGCCTCGTCGGATGCACAAACTAGTGTTGTGCACCCATCTCCTATCAAAGTCCATGCGGTGCAATCTTTTCCAATCGCATCTGATCTTTACTTTAAGTTGATGTTTAAAGCGACCAACCAGATCCCGATCCGAAACAGATTGCTCCTCATGGACAATCTCAAGACGTGAAATCCACGTTACTAATCTAGCTACTGCTAGGATCGCTAGAAACACCAATCGTCTCTCCCCAGTAAACGGCGGATCCATGTTGTCGACGACGTACGCCAAATCAAGTGGCACCAACCGCTCGGGGTCGATGCGAGCCGTTACCCTTCCGACGTACTCCCAGAGCCTCCGAACTCCGCTGCAAAGAAAAAAGGCATGCTCCCTCGTTTCATCTTCGTCTTCCTCGCAGCGGGGGCAGAAAGGAACGTATTCATCCTCTCTGCAGAATCCGGCTAGTACGCCGAAAAGTGGCAGCGCATTCCGGACTAGCCTCCATGTGATTGAAAACTCTGAATTATTTAGAAAGCTACTGGCTGGCGCCCAATTCCACTGAGAGAGGACCTCCTCCCTCGACATGTGCAGCCGCTCAACCAGCGGATCTTTTGCGGTCCCCACTACTAAATCCCGATACAGTCTCCTCCTAGGCCGTGCAAGGTCACTGGACCCCGGCAATGCCCTAAGGGCGGCTCGGCATTCGGAGAGGAACCGCCGTTCCCCCGCCGGTCTTCTGCGACCTTCGGCGGCAGGGGAGGGTACGAGCTGTGGGAAAGCGTGCTCCACAACTGGCACCCAGTGCAATTCCTCAAGCAGTGTCCGACTTAGGAACGCCAATCTTTCGGCGTGCTTATGACTTAACAAGTCAGGCATTCCCAAGCCTCCATCGCTGAGTTTCTGTGTACAGACCTGTCTACGGACATACGGCTTTCCCCCTTTCCAGAGGAGTCTGAAAAGGAGTCGCTCCAAAGCCTTACAGCGGTCCGCAGGCAGAGGAAGTACTGACAAGTGGTAAAGGATCAACGGAAAGACGTAAGTTTGGCACGCCTCCGCACGACCCTTCAGGGACAAACCCCTGCGAATCCAAGTCCCCACTGACGATTCGACCTTTGTCTGTACCTCCGACCAATTTTTGTCCAGCTGGAGCCCAGGCCCGAACCAGATTCCAAGAATCTTTACCGGGCCATCTGTCCAGCCGAACTCACCTGGAAGCGAGTTTACCCCGGTCCAAGTGCCCAACCGCAGGCCGACGGACTTGCTGCGGTTGACTATGGCCCCTGTAACACGTTCATACTCATCGACCGCCTCTATCACCGCTTTAATATCGATCCTTCGCCCTACATAAACGGTGACGTCATCGGCGTACGCGGAAACCCTGGCAAATCGGCCGCCAGGTAGAGCTATCCCGCGTAGGACTGGTCTCGTCGTCTCGTCCCTTAACTTGCGAAGGAAGGGCTCCAACGCCAGGACATAAAGCAGAGGCGACAGCGGACACCCCTGGCGCACCGACCGAGAGACCCCAAAGGACTCCGACAACCTACCATTTACTTGTACCGCTACCGTGGGGTCACGATACAAAACGGAAATCCACTTGCGGAAGTCCGGACCAAAACCGGCGGTCTCCAAAACAGACTCCAAGAAACCATGGTCGACCCTATCGAAAGCTTTGGACTGATCTAAATTGATCAGCGCGGCTCCTGTGTCGTCTTCTAACCCCTCTATGATCGTGCGCACCAAGTGCAAGTTGTCTTTAATCGTTCTCCCCTTCACAGAACAAGTCTGATCCGGTTCGACCAAATCACCGATGACAACCTGCAGTCGGTTTGCAAGAACGCGGGCCAAAATCTTCAACTCTGTGTTTAGCAGAGTGATGGGCCTGTAATCATCTAAGTCCTCCCCACCATGCCGCTCTTTCTTCTTCAGTAGTGTGACCACTCCTTTGGTTACCTGCCCAGGGATGGATCCCTGGGAAAACCAGTGGTTAAACACACCCGTCAGAAGAGGAACAAACATGGGCGACAGCCTCAAATACAATTCGTAGGGCAGACCATCGAGCCCTGGAGATCTGTTCTGGCCAACCTGCTTCAACGCAGTAATGACTTCACGCTCTGTAACCACCCCATCACAGCTAGCTGCTCGGTCCGCAGTAAGGCGGGGCGAGCCGGCTAAATAGCTGCCAAACTCCTGGCCGCGGAGTCTGGGTAGTTGGGTAAAGCGTTCCTTCAAATGTTGACGAAACCCATTGCAAATCTCTCGAGTCGATACGAGGGTATGTCCTTCCAGGTTTTTCACCTTCCGAATGTACCCGTCCGAACCACGTCTTAAGGCAGCCTTACGCTCAACAGCGTCAACGTTCACGGCTTCGTTAGAGACTCTTTTTAACCTAGCCCTAACTACTTGCCCTTCGTAACGCTCGCTAGCCAAGCGCTGAAGGTCCCCCTTAACTATGTTTATCTCTAGGGGATCCCCACCAACCACCGCCCGGGTCAATCTATCTTCTAGCTGCCTTTTGGTCCGTGCCCTAGTTAACGCGAGGCGTTGGCTGTATTGGACACAAAAGAGCCTAATGGTAGCCTTAAGTCTAACCCACCAGCTACTCCCGGTAACCGCCCCCACTAACTCCCGCTGAATTAGTGTTGTCAGCTGTTCCCGAAAGTCGTTCATCTCCAACAAGGAGGCGTTCAACTTCCAGTAGCCAGCCAACCTAGGCCTATTACCTAATCTCAAACGGGCCATTACTAATTTATGGTCCGAATGACCTAACCAGTGGAACGTGGGACACGATAAGAAATCTATGTCGCCTCTTCTAATTAACATCCTGTCCAAGTAGGTACTTGGACAGGCGGCCACGCTACTTTGCCACGTCCACATCTCCCTCCCTGGGTGATCCAGACGGAACCTGTCGACAAGATCGCACGAGGCCATCAGGTCAGACAGGCTGCTTTCACACCGATCCGACCCTCTATTCCCCCCGACCTTATCTATCTTGGGGTCCAGGATGGCATTCCAGTCCCCCATTAAAACTACTCGCTCCGGACCCGCCGAAAGGAACACCTCCACCTGCCGAAAAAAGGAAACCCTCTCCCCAGCGATATTGGGCGCGTAAACTGCCAAAATCCGGAACTTACTGCTTTTAACGGCAACATCGACCACGACCAGCCTTCCATGAGCGCACGCGTGAACTACAGTAACCGCCGCACCTAGGGTGCGACTCACAAACACAGAAACCCCACGGCTAAAGGAATTGCCGTATGCTGAATAAACGTCAAAGTCGTTCACCAGCACACTGCAATCCCCGGGCCCAACAAAGTGGGTCTCCTGAATTGTAGCTATATCTACCTCCAGGGCTATGAGATCCCTCAGCACGCGAGCAGCCTTGCTTCGAGATCTCATGCCCCTCGCATTTAAACTAGCTAGGTTCAAGTTTGCCATAATTTCCTTAACTAGAAGTATCCCTCAAAAACGGGTCTAAAGTCCTCGGGTGTTAGAACGCCGAAAGACTGACCGATGCTGCCAGTTAGCAACTCTGTTGTGAACTGACCTCCTCGGACCAGTCCCCCCACGTCTAAGGGAAAGGTTATTTTCAAGGCTCTATAAAGGGATGGGTGAACATAAATGGGGACCCTCCCTTCGCACTTGACTGCTATTTGCATTAAGGACGGGTGCTCCTCATCCACAATCTTCAGCCCCGGAAAAGCCAGTTTCGCTTCGGCAACCATCCTCCATAATGCTTTTACTCTGGCCCCCTTCTCCTTTCTTAGGAACGTGATGAGCATCGGTGCTTCACTGAAGTTGGTTGGCCTCTCCACTTCCTTCCCGTCCACTTCGATGAGCTTTTCCAGCTTTTGGACGTGCTTCTTCTGACCTGCGCTGAGGTCCACCGGTCCCTGGCTCACATCCACCTCGCATATCCTCTCCCCGGGTAAGAAAGGCCTCTTCCGTGTTCGTTCAGTCCGGATCGGGGCTACCGGGGTGGTGGTGGTGCTGATCGTCTCTTTGTTCTCTTCTGCTTCCATGTCCTCTGGGGACCCGGCTTCTACGTCTTCGGAAGTTTGGGCTTCAGAGGTCTCCTCGTTGGTAGTAGGAGTAGTAGTGGTAGGGGGAGGGGTATTCTGCTCATCCATGGGGTCTGACGGTTGGGCAGGGTTTTCTTGGTCTTCTTCGTCGTCGTCTTCCTGGTCTTCCTTAACCTTCTTGTTTGTGGCTGCCAGGCTTCTTTTTTCCGTCTTCTTTTCTTCTTCTTCCTCTTCTGATTCGGGGGCCAACTTTCGTTTCACTCCCGACTTCTCTTCCTTTTGTTTCTGGTCTTTTGGCTTTTCCGGGGCCACTGTCTTCTGCTTTCCTTTCTTGGCCACAGTACTCCAGCTCCTTGGTGTCTCCGCTGTTGGTGTGACTGCTTTCTCCGTCACTTTCACCGGGGGCACCGCTGTCGGTGGGGGCACTGGATCCCTCTTCGGGCAGAATTTCGCCATGTGGCCCGGCATCCTACAGCTCCAACAGTGTGGCCTTCTGCCTTCGACGATTATGGACATTGTCCATTTCTCCCATGTCAGTTGGGCGGGGATTGTGTTGAAGCCAGCTCTGTTGACCCTCATCTTGAGCTTATAATCTCCGGTCATTATATTTTTGGGGCCTCGCGCTGCCGTCACTGCCTCCACGTCCCCATATTGTGATAAGATGGCTCCGACCTGCTCCTCTTCGAAACACCATGGGACTCCCAGAATGGTCACCGTTGTTCGTCTTTTTTCCAGGTATTCTGGCTTACACCGGATCCCCTTCCATATTGTGTCGCTTTTTGATGTTCTGATGGCGTCTTCTTCTGTGGGTAGCAGGACATCCCACATTGCGTAACTTCTACGCACTATGTAAGTTGCTGGGATGTTTGTTTCCACCAACAAGCTTATCATTTTCTCCTTGCTCAATCCGGTGAGCCCCTTTTGTTTTTCATCGAAAGTCACTAGGGACACAATTCTTCTTCTGAGGCTTTCGAGCTTCCCTGGGACTGGCTTGATTTCATTTCCGTCCGTGAGGTGCCGGTACTTTTCCTGGAAGAGTCTTCGGTATGCTTCCGGGCTCTTTTGCTCCTTCGGGCCCCAGGTCTTCTCTGGACTTGTTTGATTTGGTCCCCAGCTGCTTCCAGCTTCTGGACTCTTTCCTGGGCTCTGCTGCTGTGATCCCTCGTGACCCGTCTTCTCCGGTCTTGCTTTTGGGCTTTTCCCCGGATTCTGCTTCTTCTCGTGAGTCATAGGTTGCCATGTAGTAGGTTTCTCCAACTCAAGAGAGTTCCATCTCCTCAATGCTGGTTCCCTCTTCTTCGGGCTGTTGTCCGCCGACCTGACCGCTCTGTTCGTTCCTTCTGCGGAAGGGTGTGATTTCCTGATGGGCCTTTGAGGTATGGCCCAGCCTGTCTTGATTGCTCTTTTCTCTTCCCGTGTCCGTGGTTTTCCCCCGACAACTGCCCATGGGTTGAGAAAATCTGTGTCGCTGTCCTCCCTTGGTTCAGCGCCCCCGGGCCTAGAGTGTTTTCCCTCTACTAGGTATACAGGAGGTGATGGTGAATACCCCGCGGCTAGAGACTCTATTTCTACCATGAACGCTGCAGGTGATAGTGGGATTTCACTGGGTGTGGCATCCCCTGACAACGACGACGGCACTGAGACTCCACCGGGTGTGGTATCTCTCGACGGCACTGGGATTCCATTGGGCGTGGTCTCCCCCGACAGCGGCACTGTAACGTCACTCGACGGCATTGTGACGTTACCCGTCAACGGCACTGGAACGTCACCGAATGTGACGCTCCCCCTTCTCGGCACTGGGGTGTCACCGGGTGTGACACCCCCCCTTCTCGGCACTGGGGTGTCACCGGGTGTGACACCCCCCCTTCTCGGCACTGGGGTGTCACCGGGTGTGACACCCCCCCTTCTCGGCACTGGGGTGTCACCGGGTGTGACACCCCCCCTTCTCGGCGCTGGGGTGTCACCGGATGTGACACCTCCCCTTCTCGGCACTGGGGTGTCACCGGATGTGACACCCCCCCTTCTCGGCACAACACCAGGGGCGTCCCCCATGGTGTTAGAGGCAGAGGCCTGCCTCTTGATTTGTTGGCCCAGTGCCCTTCCCCGACCCGCCGATTTGGAAGCTAGAGGGCCTTCACCACAAAAGGGTACGTGGGTAACCTCTAGTCCTGCCGGCTGCTTAAGTCGGTTCCAGACACTGAACAATCTGAAAAAAGAATAGAAAACGTGAACAGTTAAAGGAGCTTCGCATGAGAACCAAGCCATTTATTTAGTGTTCTGCCCCGGACCTGGCATTATCTACTGCCAGGCCCTCATTTGGGGTCCAGAGACACTTAGGCATGAAGCCAGTAGGGGGAAAGGGGGGTCGAGGGTCATTCTAAACTATGCTAGGTCTTTGAAGACTTTATTAAAATTCCTATGCTAAGACACTATTTTTTATATTATCATTCTTACCATGGAGTTTATCTACTTAAAATCTCCCCAGCGTATGGCTTTGGCGTTTTTAACTGAAAGAAATAAATGTTTTTATTCAACAAAACAAAATCATATGTACAAACAAAAAAGAAAATATGATTTTGGAAATAAAATTTTTTCTAAAAATGAGGGATGAGATGATGGGGAGGGGGGCAAACTAAGATACACCCAAAAAGAAAAGAAAAAACAAATTAACAAAATGCCTATGGGGTCGGGTTAGTAATGGATCCCCCCAACCTATTTCTAAATATGGAGCGCCTACTGTCTTTCGGTCCCGAAGGTCGAAAGCAAGCAGGTCGTTCCCTAGTGGGGAGTGGGGGACCTAGGGACGATATTTGAAAATAAATTAGATAGGGATGGGTAACATCAGGACTGGACGGCGTCTTCCAAGATAAATGTACGTATAGGGGCAAACAGACCGGGGACAAAACAAAGGGTGGACTGGGCATCTTTTGGAAGCTCTCCTATTGCCGATAAAAATAAATTCAGGGACGGGATCAACTTTCATACTTGCCCTAGTCTAGTATCTAATAAAGAATTTTCCACTCGTGGTGGTTAGGACCTAACTATCCCTACTCTGTTACTTTGTTTGGGGCTGGGTTCCGTAGAACCTTAGCACCGCCTGACAGATACCACTAGGGTGGGAAAACAAACTTAAACCTAGCGCCTCGTCGGATGCACAAACTAGTGTTGTGCACCCATCTCCTATCAAAGTCCATGCGGTGCAATCTTTTCCAATCGCATCTGATCTTTACTTTAAGTTGATGTTTAAAGCGACCAACCAGATCCCGATCCGAAACAGATTGCTCCTCATGGACAATCTCAAGACGTGAAATCCACGTTACTAATCTAGCTACTGCTAGGATCGCTAGAAACACCAATCGTCTCTCCCCAGTAAACGGCGGATCCATGTTGTCGACGACGTACGCCAAATCAAGTGGCACCAACCGCTCGGGGTCGATGCGAGCCGTTACCCTTCCGACGTACTCCCAGAGCCTCCGAACTCCGCTGCAAAGAAAAAAGGCATGCTCCCTCGTTTCATCTTCGTCTTCCTCGCAGCGGGGGCAGAAAGGAACGTATTCATTCTCTCTGCAGAATCCGGCTAGTACGCCGAAAAGTGGCAGCGCATTCCGGACTAGCCTCCATGTGATTGAAAACTCTGAATTATTTAGAAAGCTACTGGCTGGCGCCCAATTCCACTGAGAGAGGACCTCCTCCCTCGACATGTGCAGCCGCTCAACCAGCGGATCTTTTGCGGTCCCCACTACTAAATCCCGATACAGTCTCCTCCTAGGCCGTGCAAGGTCACTGGACCCCGGCAATGCCCTAAGGGCGGCTCGGCATTCGGAGAGGAACCGCCGTTCCCCCGCCGGTCTTCTGCGACCTTCGGCGGCAGGGGAGGGCACGAGCTGTGGGAAAGCGTGCTCCACAACTGGTACCCAGTGCAATTCCTCAAGCAGTGTCCGACTTAGGAACGCCAATCTTTCGGCGTGTTTATGACTTAACAAGTCAGGCATTCCCAAGCCTCCATCGTTGAGTTTCTGTGTACAGACCTGTCTACGGACATACGGCTTTCCCCCTTTCCAGAGGAGTCTGAAAAGGAGTCGCTCCAAAGCCTTACAGCGGTCCGCAGGCAGAGGAAGTACTGACAAGTGGTAAAGGATCAACGGAAAGACGTAAGTTTGGCACGCCTCCGCACGACCCTTCAGGGACAAACCCCTGCGAATCCAAGTCCCCACTGACGATTCGACCTTTGTCTGTACCTCCGACCAATTTTTGTCCAGCTGGAGCCCAGGCCCGAACCAGATTCCAAGAATCTTTACCGGGCCATCTGTCCAGCCGAACTCACCTGGAAGCGAGTTTACCCCGGTCCAAGTGCCCAACCGCAGGCCAACGGACTTGCTGCGGTTGACTATGGCCCCTGTAACACGTTCGTACTCATCGACCGCCTCTATCACCGCTTTAATATCGATCCTTCGCCCTACATAAACGGTGACGTCATCGGCGTACGCGGAAACCCTGGCAAATCGGCCGCCAGGTAGAGCTATCCCGCGTAGGACTGGTCTCGTCGTCTCGTCCCTTAACTTGCGAAGGAAGGGCTCCAACGCCAGGACATAAAGCAGAGGCGACAGCGGACACCCCTGGCGCACCGACCGAGAGACCCCAAAGGACTCCGACAACCTACCATTTACTTGTACCGCTACCGTGGGGTCACGATACAAAACGGAAATCCACTTGCGGAAGTCCGGACCAAAACCGGCGGTCTCCAAAACAGACTCCAAGAAACCATGGTCGACCCTATCGAAAGCTTTGGACTGATCTAAATTGATCAGCGCGGCTCCTGTGTCGTCTTCTAACCCCTCTATGATCGTGCGCACCAAGTGCAAGTTGTCTTTAATCGTTCTCCCCTTCACAGAACAAGTCTGATCCGGTTCGACCAAATCACCGATGACAACCTGCAGTCGGTTTGCAAGAACGCGGGCCAAAATCTTCAACTCTGTGTTTAGCAGAGTGATGGGCCTGTAATCATCTAAGTCCTCCCCACCATGCCGCTCTTTCTTCTTCAGTAGTGTGACCACTCCTTTGGTTACCTGCCCAGGGATGGATCCCTGGGAAAACCAGTGGTTAAACACACCCGTCAGAAGAGGAACAAACATGGGCGACAGCCTCAAATACAATTCGTAGGGCAGACCATCGAGCCCTGGAGATCTGTTCTGGCCAACCTGCTTCAACGCAGTAATGACTTCACGCTCTGTAACCACCCCATCACAGCTAGCTGCTCGGTCCGCAGTAAGGCGGGGCGAGCCGGCTAAATAGCTGCCAAACTCCTGGCCGCGGAGTCTGGGTAGTTGGGTAAAGCGTTCCTTCAAATGTTGACGAAACCCACTGCAAATCTCCCGAGTCGATACGAGGGTATGTCCTTCCAGGTTTTTCACCTTCCGAATGTACCCGTCCGAACCACGTCTTAAGGCAGCCTTACGCTCAACAGCGTCAACGTTCACGGCTTCGTTAGAGACTCTTTTTAACCTAGCCCTAACTACTTGCCCTTCGTAACGCTCGCTAGCCAAGCGCTGAAGGTCCCCCTTAACTATGTTTATCTCTAGGGGATCCCCACCAGCCACCGCCCGGGTCAATCTATCTTCTAGCTGCCTTTTGGTCCGTGCCCTAGTTAACGCGAGGCGTTGGCTGTATTGGACACAAAAGAGCCTAATGGTAGCCTTAAGTCTAACCCACCAGCTACTCCCGGTAACCGCCCCCACTAACTCCCGCTGAATTAGTGTTGTCAGCTGTTCCCGAAAGTCGTTCATCTCCAACAAGGAGGCGTTCAACTTCCAGTAGCCAGCCAACCTAGGCCTATTACCTAATCTCAAACGGGCCATTACTAATTTATGGTCCGAATGACCTAACCAGTGGAACGTGGGACACGATAAGAAATCTATGTCGCCTCTTCTAATTAACATCCTGTCCAAGTAGGTACTTGGACAGGCGGCCACGCTACTTTGCCACGTCCACATCTCCCTCCCTGGGTGATCCAGACGGAACCTGTCGACAAGATCGCACGAGGCCATCAGGTCAGACAGGCTGCTTTCACACCGATCCGACCCTCTATTCCCCCCGACCTTATCTATCTTGGGGTCCAGGATGGCATTCCAGTCCCCCATTAAAACTACTCGCTCCGGACCCGCCGAAAGGAACACCTCCACCTGCCGAAAAAAGGAAACCCTCTCCCCAGCGATATTGGGCGCGTAAACTGCCAAAATCCGGAACTTACTGCTTTTAACGGCAACATCGACCACGACCAGCCTTCCATGAGCGCACGCGTGAACTACAGTAACCGCCGCACCTAGGGTGCGACTCACTAACACAGAAACCCCACGGCTAAAGGAATTGCCGTATGCTGAATAAACGTCAAAGTCGTTCACCAGCACACTGCAATCCCCGGGCCCAACAAAGTGGGTCTCCTGAATTGTAGCTATATCTACCTCCAGGGCTATGAGATCCCTCAGCACGCGAGCAGCCTTGCTTCGAGATCTCATGCCCCTCGCATTTAAACTAGCTAGGTTCAAGTTTGCCATAATTTCCTTAACTAGAAGTATCCCTCAAAAACGGGTCTAAAGTCCTCGGGTGTTAGAACGCCGAAAGACTGACCGATGCTGCCAGTTAGCAACTCTGTTGTGAACTGACCTCCTCGGACCAGTCCCCCCACGTCTAAGGGAAAGGTTATTTTCAAGGCTCTATAAAGGGATGGGTGAACATAAATGGGGACCCTCCCTTCGCACTTGACTGCTATTTGCATTAAGGACGGGTGCTCCTCATCCACAATCTTCAGCCCCGGAAAAGCCAGTTTCGCTTCGGCAACCATCCTCCATAATGCTTTTACTCTGGCCCCCTTCTCTTTTCTCAGGAACGTGATGAGCATCGGTGCTTCACTGAAGTTGGTTGGCCTCTCCACTTCCTTCCCGTCCACTTCGGTGAGCTTTTCCAGCTTTTGGACGTGCTTCTTCTGGCCTGCGCTGAGGTCCACCGGTCCCTGGCTCACATCCACCTCGCATATCCTCTCCCCGGGTAAGAAAGGCCTCTTCCGTGTTCGTTCAGTCCGGATCGGGGCTACCGGGGTGGTGGTGGTGCTGATCGTCTCTTTGTTCTCTTCTGCTTCCATGTCCTCTGGGGACCCGGCTTCTACGTCTTCGGAAGTTTGGGCTTCAGAGGTCTCCTCGTTGGTAGTAGGAGTAGTAGTGGTAGGGGGAGGGGTATTCTGCTCATCCATGGGGTCTGACGGTTGGGCAGGGTTTTCTTGGTCTTCTTCGTCGTCGTCTTCCTGGTCTTCCTTAACCTTCTTGTTTGTGGCTGCCAGGCTTCTTTTTTCCGTCTTCTTTTCTTCTTCTTCCTCTTCTGATTCGGGGGCCAACTTTCGTTTCACTCCCGACTTCTCTTCCTTTTGTTTCTGGTCTTTTGGCTTTTCCGGGGCCACTGTCTTCTGCTTTCCCTTCTTGGCCACAGTACTCCAGCTCCTTGGTGTCTCCGCTGTTGGTGTGACTGCTTTCTCCGTCACTTTCACCGGGGGCACCGCTGTCGGTGGGGGCACTGGATCCCTCTTCGGGCAGAACTTCGCCATGTGGCCCGGCATCCTACAGCTCCAACAGTGTGGCCTTCTGCCTTCGACGATTATGGACATTGTCCATTTCTCCCATGTCAGTTGGGCGGGGATTGTGTTGAAGCCAGCTCTGTTGACCCTCATCTTGAGCTTATAATCTCCGGTCATTATATTTTTGGGGCCTCGCGCTGCCGTCACTGCCTCCACGTCCCCATATTGTGATAAGATGGCTCCGACCTGCTCCTCTTCGAAACACCATGGGACTCCCAGAATGGTCACCGTTGTTCGTCTTTTTTCCAGGTATTCTGGCTTACACCGGATCCCCTTCCATATTGTGTCGCTTTTTGATGTTCTGATGGCGTCTTCTTCTGTGGGTAGCAGGACATCCCACATTGCGTAACTTCTACGCACTATGTAAGTTGCTGGGATGTTTGTTTCCACCAACAAGCTTATCATTTTCTCCTTGCTCAATCCGGTGAGCCCCTTCTGTTTTTCATCGAAAGTCACTAGGGACACAATTCTTCTTCTGAGGCTTTCGAGCTTCCCTGGGACTGGCTTGATTTCATTTCCGTCCGTGAGGTGCCGGTACTTTTCCTGGAAGAGTCTTCGGTATGCTTCCGGGCTCTTTTGCTCCTTCGGGCCCCAGGTCTTCTCTGGACTTGTTTGATTTGGTCCCCAGCTGCTTCCAGCTTCTGGACTTTTTCCTGGGCTCTGCTGCTGTGATCCCTCGTGACCCGTCTTCTCCGGTCTTGCTTCTGGGCTTTTTCCCGGATTCTGCTTCTTCTCGTGAGTCATGGGTTGCCGTGCAGTAGGTTTCTCAAACTCAAGAGAGTTCCATCTCCTCAAAGCTGGTTCCCTCTTCTTCGGGCCGTTGTTTGCCGACTTGACCGCTCTGTTCGTTCCTTCTGTGGAAGGGTGTGATTTCCTGATGGGCCTTTGAGGTATGGCCCAGCCTGTCTTGATTGCTCTTTTCTCTTCCCGTGTCCGTGGTTTTCCCCCGACAACTGCCCATGGGTTGAGAAAATCTGTGTCGCTGTCCTCCCTTGGTTCAGCGCCCCCGGGCCTAGAGTGTTTTCCCTCTACTAGGTATACAGGAGGTGATGGTGAATACCCCGCGGCTAGAGACTCTATTTCTACCATGAACGCTGCAGGTGATAGTGGGATTTCACTGGGTGTGGCATCCCCTGACAACGACGACGGCACTGAGACTCCACCGGGTGTGGTATCTCTCGACGGCACTGGGATTCCATTGGGCGTGGTCTCCCCCGACAGCGGCACTGTAACGTCACTCGACGGCATTGTGACGTTACCCGTCAACGGCACTGGAACGTCACCGAATGTGACGCTCCCCCTTCTCGGCACTGGGGTGTCACCGGGTGTGACACCCCCCCTTCTCGGCACTGGGGTGTCACCGGGTGTGACACCCCCCCTTCTCGGCACTGGGGTGTCACCGGGTGTGACACCCCCCCTTCTCGGCGCTGGGGTGTCACCGGATGTGACACCCCCCCTTCTCGGCACTGGGGTGTCACCGGATGTGACACCCCCCCTTCTCGGCACTGGGGTGTCACCGGATGTGACACCCCCCCTTCTCGGCACAACACCAGGGGCGTCCCCCATGGTGTTAGAGGCAGAGGCCTGCCTCTTGATTTGTTGGCCCAGTGCCCTTCCCCGACCCGCCGATTTGGAAGCTAGAGGGCCTTCACCACAAAAGGGTACGTGGGTAACCTCTAGTCCTGCCGGCTGCTTAAGTCGGTTCCAGACACTGAACAATCTGAAAAAAGAATAGAAAACGTGAACAGTTAAAGGAGCTTCGCATGAGAACCAAGCCATTTATTTAGTGTTCTGCCCCGGACCTGGCATTATCTACTGCCAGGCCCTCATTTGGGGTCCAGAGACACTTAGGCATGAAGCCAGTAGGGGGAAAGGGGGGTCGAGGGTCATTCTAAACTATGCTAGGTCTTTGAAGACTTTATTAAAATTCCTATGCTAAGACACTATTTTTTTATATTATCATTCTTACCATGGAGTTTATCTACTTAAAATCTCCCCAGCGTATGGCTTTGGCGTTTTTAACTGAAAGAAATAAATGTTTTTATTCAACAAAACAAAATCATATGTACAAACAAAAAAGAAAATATGATTTTGGAAATAAAATTTTTTCTAAAAATGAGGGATGAGATGATGGGGAGGGGGGCAAACTAAGATACACCCAAAAAGAAAAGAAAAAACAAATTAACAAAATGCCTATGGGGTCGGGTTAGTAATGGATCCCCCCAACCTATTTCTAAATATGGAGCGCCTACTGTCTTTCGGTCCCGAAGGTCGAAAGCAAGCAGGTCGTTCCCTAGTGGGGAGTGGGGGACCTAGGGACGATATTTGAAAATAAATTAGATAGGGATGGGTAACATCAGGACTGGACGGCGTCTTCCAAGATAAATGTACGTATAGGGGCAAACAGACCGGGGACAAAACAAAGGGTGGACTGGGCATCTTTTGGAAGCTCTCCTATTGCCGATAAAAATAAATTCAGGGACGGGATCAACTTTCATACTTGCCCTAGTCTAGTATCTAATAAAGAATTTTCCACTCGTGGTGGTTAGGACCTAACTATCCCTACTCTGTTACTTTGTTTGGGGCTGGGTTCCGTAGAACCTTAGCACCGCCTGACAGATACCACTAGGGTGGGAAAACAAACTTAAACCTAGCGCCTCGTCGGATGCACAAACTAGTGTTGTGCACCCATCTCCTATCAAAGTCCATGCGGTGCAATCTTTTCCAATCGCATCTGATCTTTACTTTGAGTTGATGTTTAAAGCGACCAACCAGATCCCGATCCGAAACAGATTGCTCCTCATGGACAATCTCAAGACGTGAAATCCACGTTACTAATCTAGCTACTGCTAGGATCGCTAGAAACACCAATCGTCTCTCCCCAGTAAACGGCGGATCCATGTTGTCGACGACGTACGCCAAATCAAGTGGCACCAACCGCTCGGGGTCGATGCGAGCCGTTACCCTTCCGACGTACTCCCAGAGCCTCCGAACTCCGCTGCAAAGAAAAAAGGCATGCTCCCTCGTTTCATCTTCGTCTTCCTCGCAGCGGGGGCAGAAAGGAACGTATTCATCCTCTCTGCAGAATCCGGCTAGTACGCCGAAAAGTGGCAGCGCATTCCGGACTAGCCTCCATGTGATTGAAAACTCTGAATTATTTAGAAAGCTACTGGCTGGCGCCCAATTCCACTGAGAGAGGACCTCCTCCCTCGACATGTGCAGCCGCTCAACCAGCGGATCTTTTGCGGTCCCCACTACTAAATCCCGATACAGTCTCCTCCTAGGCCGTGCAAGGTCACTGGACCCCGGCAATGCCCTAAGGGCGGCTCGGCATTCGGAGAGGAACCGCCGTTCCCCCGCCGGTCTTCTGCGACCTTCGGCGGCAGGGGAGGGCACGAGCTGTGGGAAAGCGTGCTCCACAACTGGTACCCAGTGCAATTCCTCAAGCAGTGTCCGACTTAGGAACGCCAATCTTTCGGCGTGCTTATGACTTAACAAGTCAGGCATTCCCAAGCCTCCATCGTTGAGTTTCTGTGTACAGACCTGTCTACGGACATACGGCTTTCCCCCTTTCCAGAGGAGTCTGAAAAGGAGTCGCTCCAAAGCCTTACAGCGGTCCGCAGGCAGAGGAAGTACTGACAAGTGGTAAAGGATCAACGGAAAGACGTAAGTTTGGCACGCCTCCGCACGACCCTTCAGGGACAAACCCCTGCGAATCCAAGTCCCCACTGACGATTCGACCTTTGTCTGTACCTCCGACCAATTTTTGTCCAGCTGGAGCCCAGGCCCGAACCAGATTCCAAGAATCTTTACCGGGCCATCTGTCCAGCCGAACTCACCTGGAAGCGAGTTTACCCCGGTCCAAGTGCCCAACCGCAGGCCAACGGACTTGCTGCGGTTGACTATGGCCCCTGTAACACGTTCATACTCATCGACCGCCTCTATCACCGCTTTAATATCGATCCTTCGCCCTACATAAACGGTGACGTCATCGGCGTACGCGGAAACCCTGGCAAATCGGCCGCCAGGTAGAGCTATCCCGCGTAGGACTGGTCTCGTCGTCTCGTCCCTTAACTTGCGAAGGAAGGGCTCCAACGCCAGGACATAAAGCAGAGGCGACAGCGGACACCCCTGGCGCACCGACCGAGAGACCCCAAAGGACTCCGACAACCTACCATTTACTTGTACCGCTACCGTGGGGTCACGATACAAAACGGAAATCCACTTGCGGAAGTCCGGACCAAAACCGGCGGTCTCCAAAACAGACTCCAAGAAACCATGGTCGACCCTATCGAAAGCTTTGGACTGATCTAAATTGATCAGCGCGGCTCCTGTGTCGTCTTCTAACCCCTCTATGATCGTGCGCACCAAGTGCAAGTTGTCTTTAATCGTTCTCCCCTTCACAGAACAAGTCTGATCCGGTTCGACCAAATCACCGATGACAACCTGCAGTCGGTTTGCAAGAACGCGGGCCAAAATCTTCAACTCTGTGTTTAGCAGAGTGATGGGCCTGTAATCATCTAAGTCCTCCCCACCATGCCGCTCTTTCTTCTTCAGTAGTGTGACCACTCCTTTGGTTACCTGCCCAGGGATGGATCCCTGGGAAAACCAGTGGTTAAACACACCCGTCAGAAGAGGAACAAACATGGGCGACAGCCTCAAATACAATTCGTAGGGCAGACCATCGAGCCCTGGAGATCTGTTCTGGCCAACCTGCTTCAACGCAGTAATGACTTCACGCTCTGTAACCACCCCATCACAGCTAGCTGCTCGGTCCGCAGTAAGGCGGGGCGAGCCGGCTAAATAGCTGCCAAACTCCTGGCCGCGGAGTCTGGGTAGTTGGGTAAAGCGTTCCTTCAAATGTTGACGAAACCCATTGCAAATCTCTCGAGTCGATACGAGGGTATGTCCTTCCAGGTTTTTCACCTTCCGAATGTACCCGTCCGAACCACGTCTTAAGGCAGCCTTACGCTCAACAGCGTCAACGTTCACGGCTTCGTTAGAGACTCTTTTTAACCTAGCCCTAACTACTTGCCCTTCGTAACGCTCGCTAGCCAAGCGCTGAAGGTCCCCCTTAACTATGTTTATCTCTAGGGGATCCCCACCAACCACCGCCCGGGTCAATCTATCTTCTAGCTGCCTTTTGGTCCGTGCCCTAGTTAACGCGAGGCGTTGGCTGTATTGGACACAAAAGAGCCTAATGGTAGCCTTAAGTCTAACCCACCAGCTACTCCCGGTAACCGCCCCCACTAACTCCCGCTGAATTAGTGTTGTCAGCTGTTCCCGAAAGTCGTTCATCTCCAACAAGGAGGCGTTCAACTTCCAGTAGCCAGCCAACCTAGGCCTATTACCTAATCTCAAACGGGCCATTACTAATTTATGGTCCGAATGACCTAACCAGTGGAACGTGGGACACGATAAGAAATCTATGTCGCCTCTTCTAATTAACATCCTGTCCAAGTAGGTACTTGGACAGGCGGCCACGCTACTTTGCCACGTCCACATCTCCCTCCCTGGGTGATCCAGACGGAACCTGTCGACAAGATCGCACGAGGCCATCAGGTCAGACAGGCTGCTTTCACACCGATCCGACCCTCTATTCCCCCCGACCTTATCTATCTTGGGGTCCAGGATGGCATTCCAGTCCCCCATTAAAACTACTCGCTCCGGACCCGCCGAAAGGAACACCTCCACCTGCCGAAAAAAGGAAACCCTCTCCCCAGCGATATTGGGCGCGTAAACTGCCAAAATCCGGAACTTACTGCTTTTAACGGCAACATCGACCACGACCAGCCTTCCATGAGCGCACGCGTGAACTACAGTAACCGCCGCACCTAGGGTGCGACTCACTAACACAGAAACCCCACGGCTAAAGGAATTGCCGTATGCTGAATAAACGTCAAAGTCGTTCACCAGCACACTGCAATCCCCGGGCCCAACAAAGTGGGTCTCCTGAATTGTAGCTATATCTACCTCCAGGGCTATGAGATCCCTCAGCACGCGAGCAGCCTTGCTTCGAGATCTCATGCCCCTCGCATTTAAACTAGCTAGGTTCAAGTTTGCCATAATTTCCTTAACTAGAAGTATCCCTCAAAAACGGGTCTAAAGTCCTCGGGTGTTAGAACGCCGAAAGACTGACCGATGCTGCCAGTTAGCAACTCTGTTGTGAACTGACCTCCTCGGACCAGTCCCCCCACGTCTAAGGGAAAGGTTATTTTCAAGGCTCTATAAAGGGATGGGTGAACATAAATGGGGACCCTCCCTTCGCACTTGACTGCTATTTGCATTAAGGACGGGTGCTCCTCATCCACAATCTTCAGCCCCGGAAAAGCCAGTTTCGCTTCGGCAACCATCCTCCATAATGCTTTTACTCTGGCCCCCTTCTCCTTTCTCAGGAACGTGATGAGCATCGGTGCTTCACTGAAGTTGGTTGGCCTCTCCACTTCCTTCCCGTCCACTTCGGTGAGCTTTTCCAGCTTTTGGACGTGCTTCTTCTGGCCTGCGCTGAGGTCCACCGGTCCCTGGCTCACGTCCACCTCGCATATCCTCTCCCCGGGTAAGAAAGGCCTCTTCCGTGTTCGTTCAGTCCGGATCGGGGCTACCGGGGTGGTGGTGGTGCTGATCGTCTCTTTGTTCTCTTCTGCTTCCATGTCCTCTGGGGACCCGGCTTCTACGTCTTCGGAAGTTTGGGCTTCAGAGGTCTCCTCGTTGGTAGTAGGAGTAGTAGTGGTAGGGGGAGGGGTATTCTGCTCATCCATGGGGTCTGACGGTTGGGCAGGGTTTTCTTGGTCTTCTTCGTCGTCGTCTTCCTGGTCTTCCTTAACCTTCTTGTTTGTGGCTGCCAGGCTTCTTTTTTCCGTCTTCTTTTCTTCTTCTTCCTCTTCTGATTCGGGGGCCAACTTTCGTTTCACTCCCGACTTCTCTTCCTTTTGTTTCTGGTCTTTTGGCTTTTCCGGGGCCACTGTCTTCTGCTTTCCCTTCTTGGCCACAGTACTCCAGCTCCTTGGTGTCTCCGCTGTTGGTGTGACTGCTTTCTCCGTCACTTTCACCGGGGGCACCGCTGTCGGTGGGGGCACTGGATCCCTCTTCGGGCAGAACTTCGCCATGTGGCCCGGCATCCTACAGCTCCAACAGTGTGGCCTTCTGCCTTCGACGATTATGGACATTGTCCATTTCTCCCATGTCAGTTGGGCGGGGATTGTGTTGAAGCCAGCTCTGTTGACCCTCATCTTGAGCTTATAATCTCCGGTCATTATATTTTTGGGGCCTCGCGCTGCCGTCACTGCCTCCACGTCCCCATATTGTGATAAGATGGCTCCGACCTGCTCCTCTTCGAAACACCATGGGACTCCCAGAATGGTCACCGTTGTTCGTCTTTTTTCCAGGTATTCTGGCTTACACCGGATCCCCTTCCATATTGTGTCGCTTTTCGATGTTCTGATGGCGTCTTCTTCTGTGGGTAGCAGGACATCCCACATTGCGTAACTTCTACGCACTATGTAAGTTGCTGGGATGTTTGTTTCCACCAACAAGCTTATCATTTTCTCCTTGCTCAATCCGGTGAGCCCCTTTTGTTTTTCATCGAAAGTCACTAGGGACACAATTCTTCTTCTGAGGCTTTCGAGCTTCCCTGGGACTGGCTTGATTTCATTTCCGTCCGTGAGGTGCCGGTACTTTTCCTGGAAGAGTCTTCGGTATGCTTCCGGGCTCTTTTGCTCCTTCGGGCCCCAGGTCTTCTCTGGACTTGT
>NW_027633159.1:0-81026 GCF_053919585.1 Euprymna scolopes
TAGGGTTAGCTTTTTTTTCTACATGATTTATTATTACTGATATTCCTGATGAACTTTCTTGATAAAATTGTCTCTAGGATTTTATAGGATTATGGTGAGGGTTAGGGTTAGGGTTAGCTTTTTTTTCTACATGATTTATTATTACTGATATTCCTGATCAACTTTCTTGATAAAATTGTCTCTAGGATTTTATAGGATTATGGTGAGGGTTAGGGTTAGGGTTAGCTTTTTTTTCTACATGATTTATTATTACTGATATTCCTGATGAACTTTCTTGATAAAATTGTCTCTAGGATTGATTAGGATATTGGTGAGGGTTAGGGTTAGGGTTAGCTTTTTTTTCTACATGATTTATTATTACTGATATTCCTGATCAACTTTCTTGATAAAATTGTCTCTAGGATTGATTAGGATTATGGTGAGGGTTAGGGTTAGGGTTAGCTTTTTTTTCTACATGATTTATTATTACTGATATTCCTGATCAACTTTCTTGATAAAATTGTCTCTAGGATTGATAAGGATATTGGTGAGGGTTAGGGTTAGGGTTAGCTTTTTTTTCTACATGATTTATTATTACTGATATTCCTGATCAACTTTCTTGATAAAATTGTCTCTAGGATTGATTAGGATATTGGTGAGGGTTAGGGTTAGGGTTAGCTTTTTTTTCTACATGATTTATTATTACTGATATTCCTGATCAACTTTCTTGATAAAATTGTCTCTAGGATTGATTAGGATTATGGTGAGGGTTAGGGTTAGGGTTAGCTTTTTTTTCTACATGATTTATTATTACTGATATTCCTGATGAACTTTCTTGATAAAATTGTCTCTAGGATTGATTAGGATTATGGTGAGGGTTAGGGTTAGCTTTTTTTTCTACATGATTTATTATTACTGATATTCCTGATGAACTTTCTTGATAAAATTGTCTCTAGGATTGATTAGGATTATGGTGAGGGTTAGGGTTAGGGTTAGCTTTTTTTTCTACATGATTTATTATTACTGATATTCCTGATGAACTTTCTTGATAAAATTGTCTCTAGGATTGATTAGGATTATGGTGAGGGTTAGGGTTAGCTTTTTTTTCTACATGATTTATTATTACTGATATTCCTGATGAACTTTCTTGATAAAATTGTCTCTAGGATTGATTAGGATTATGGTGAGGGTTAGGGTTAGGGTTAGCTTTTTTTTCTACATGATTTATTATTACTGATATTCCTGATGAACTTTCTTGATAAAATTGTCTCTAGGATTGATTAGGATTATGGTGAGGGTTAGGGTTAGCTTTTTTTTCTACATGATTTATTATTACTGATATTCCTGATGAACTTTCTTGATAAAATTGTCTCTAGGATTGATTAGGATTATGGTGAGGGTTAGGGTTAGGGTTAGCTTTTTTTTCTACATGATTTATTATTACTGATATTCCTGATGAACTTTCTTGATAAAATTGTCTCTAGGATTGATTAGGATTATGGTGAGGGTTAGGGTTAGCTTTTTTTTCTACATGATTTATTATTACTGATATTCCTGATGAACTTTCTTGATAAAATTGTCTCTAGGATTGATTAGGATTATGGTGAGGGTTAGGGTTAGGGTTAGCTTTTTTTTCTACATGATTTATTATTACTGATATTCCTGATGAACTTTCTTGATAAAATTGTCTCTAGGATTGATTAGGATTATGGTGAGGGTTAGGGTTAGCTTTTTTTTCTACATGATTTATTATTACTGATATTCCTGATGAACTTTCTTGATAAAATTGTCTCTAGGATTGATTAGGATTATGGTGAGGGTTAGGGTTAGGGTTAGCTTTTTTTTCTACATGATTTATTATTACTGATATTCCTGATGAACTTTCTTGATAAAATTGTCTCTAGGATTGATTAGGATTATGGTGAGGGTTAGGGTTAGCTTTTTTTTCTACATGATTTATTATTACTGATATTCCTGATCAACTTTCTTGATAAAATTGTCTCTAGGATTGATTAGGATTATGGTGAGGGTTAGGGTTAGCTTTTTTTTCTACATGATTTATTATTACTGATATTCCTGATGAACTTTCTTGATAAAATTGTCTCTAGGATTGATTAGGATTATGGTGAGGGTTAGGGTTAGCTTTTTTTTCTACATGATTTATTATTACTGATATTCCTGATCAACTTTCTTGATAAAATTGTCTCTAGGATTGATTAGGATTATGGTGAGGGTTAGGGTTAGCTTTTTTTTCTACATGATTTATTATTACTGATATTCCTGATCAACTTTCTTGATAAAATTGTCTCTAGGATTGATTAGGATTATGGTGAGGGTTAGGGTTAGCTTTTTTTTCTACATGATTTATTATTACTGATATTCCTGATGAACTTTCTTGATAAAATTGTCTCTAGGATTGATTAGGATTATGGTGAGGGTTAGGGTTAGCTTTTTTTTCTACATGATTTATTATTACTGATATTCCTGATCAACTTTCTTGATAAAATTGTCTCTAGGATTGATTAGGATTATGGTGAGGGTTAGGGTTAGCTTTTTTTTCTACATGATTTATTATTACTGATATTCCTGATGAACTTTCTTGATAAAATTGTCTCTAGGATTGATTAGGATTATGGTGAGGGTTAGGGTTAGCTTTTTTTTCTACATGATTTATTATTACTGATATTCCTGATGAACTTTCTTGATAAAATTGTCTCTAGGATTGATTAGGATTATGGTGAGGGTTAGGGTTAGGGTTAGCTTTTTTTTCTACATGATTTATTATTACTGATATTCCTGATGAACTTTCTTGATAAAATTGTCTCTAGGATTGATTAGGATTATGGTGAGGGTTAGGGTTAGCTTTTTTTTCTACATGATTTATTATTACTGATATTCCTGATGAACTTTCTTGATAAAATTGTCTCTAGGATTGATTAGGATTATGGTGAGGGTTAGGGTTAGGGTTAGCTTTTTTTTCTACATGATTTATTATTACTGATATTCCTGATGAACTTTCTTGATAAAATTGTCTCTAGGATTGATTAGGATTATGGTGAGGGTTAGGGTTAGCTTTTTTTTCTACATGATTTATTATTACTGATATTCCTGATGAACTTTCTTGATAAAATTGTCTCTAGGATTGATTAGGATTATGGTGAGGGTTAGGGTTAGGGTTAGCTTTTTTTTCTACATGATTTATTATTACTGATATTCCTGATGAACTTTCTTGATAAAATTGTCTCTAGGATTGATTAGGATTATGGTGAGGGTTAGGGTTAGCTTTTTTTTCTACATGATTTATTATTACTGATATTCCTGATGAACTTTCTTGATAAAATTGTCTCTAGGATTGATTAGGATTATGGTGAGGGTTAGGGTTAGGGTTAGCTTTTTTTTCTACATGATTTATTATTACTGATATTCCTGATGAACTTTCTTGATAAAATTGTCTCTAGGATTGATTAGGATTATGGTGAGGGTTAGGGTTAGCTTTTTTTTCTACATGATTTATTATTACTGATATTCCTGATGAACTTTCTTGATAAAATTGTCTCTAGGATTGATTAGGATTATGGTGAGGGTTAGGGTTAGCTTTTTTTTCTACATGATTTATTATTACTGATATTCCTGATGAACTTTCTTGATAAAATTGTCTCTAGGATTGATTAGGATTATGGTGAGGGTTAGGGTTAGGGTTAGCTTTTTTTTCTACATGATTTATTATTACTGATATTCCTGATGAACTTTCTTGATAAAATTGTCTCTAGGATTGATTAGGATTATGGTGAGGGTTAGGGTTAGGGTTAGCTTTTTTTTCTACATGATTTATTATTACTGATATTCCTGATGAACTTTCTTGATAAAATTGTCTCTAGGATTGATTAGGATTATGGTGAGGGTTAGGGTTAGCTTTTTTTTCTACATGATTTATTATTACTGATATTCCTGATGAACTTTCTTGATAAAATTGTCTCTAGGATTGATTAGGATTATGGTGAGGGTTAGGGTTAGGGTTAGCTTTTTTTTCTACATGATTTATTATTACTGATATTCCTGATGAACTTTCTTGATAAAATTGTCTCTAGGATTGATTAGGATTATGGTGAGGGTTAGGGTTAGCTTTTTTTTCTACATGATTTATTATTACTGATATTCCTGATGAACTTTCTTGATAAAATTGTCTCTAGGATTGATTAGGATTATGGTGAGGGTTAGGGTTAGGGTTAGCTTTTTTTTCTACATGATTTATTATTACTGATATTCCTGATGAACTTTCTTGATAAAATTGTCTCTAGGATTGATTAGGATTATGGTGAGGGTTAGGGTTAGGGTTAGCTTTTTTTTCTACATGATTTATTATTACTGATATTCCTGATGAACTTTCTTGATAAAATTGTCTCTAGGATTGATTAGGATTATGGTGAGGGTTAGGGTTAGCTTTTTTTTCTACATGATTTATTATTACTGATATTCCTGATGAACTTTCTTGATAAAATTGTCTCTAGGATTGATTAGGATTATGGTGAGGGTTAGGGTTAGGGTTAGCTTTTTTTTCTACATGATTTATTATTACTGATATTCCTGATGAACTTTCTTGATAAAATTGTCTCTAGGATTGATTAGGATTATGGTGAGGGTTAGGGTTAGCTTTTTTTTCTACATGATTTATTATTACTGATATTCCTGATGAACTTTCTTGATAAAATTGTCTCTAGGATTGATTAGGATTATGGTTAGGGTTAGGGTTAGCTTTTTTTTCTACATGATTTATTATTACTGATATTCCTGATGAACTTTCTTGATAAAATTGTCTCTAGGATTGATTAGGATTATGGTGAGGGTTAGGGTTAGGGTTAGCTTTTTTTTCTACATGATTTATTATTACTGATATTCCTGATGAACTTTCTTGATAAAATTGTCTCTAGGATTGATTAGGATTATGGTGAGGGTTAGGGTTAGGGTTAGCTTTTTTTTCTACATGATTTATTATTACTGATATTCCTGATGAACTTTCTTGAAAAAATTGTCTCTAGGATTGATTAGGATTATGATGAGGGTTAGGGTTAGCTTTTTTTTCTACATGATTTATTATTACTGATATTCCTGATGAACTTTCTTGATAAAATTGTCTCTAGGATTGATTAGGATTATGGTGAGGGTTAGGGTTAGGGTTAGCTTTTTTTTCTACATGATTTATTATTACTGATATTCCTGATCAACTTTCTTGATAAAATTGTCTCTAGGATTGATTAGGATTATGGTGAGGGTTAGGGTTAGGGTTAGCTTTTTTTTCTACATGATTTATTATTACTGATATTCCTGATCAACTTTCTTGATAAAATTGTCTCTAGGATTGATTAGGATTATGGTGAGGGTTAGGGTTAGGGTTAGCTTTTTTTTCTACATGATTTATTATTACTGATATTCCTGATGAACTTTCTTGATAAAATTGTCTCTAGGATTGATTAGGATTATGATGAGGGTTAGGGTTAGCTTTTTTTTCTACATGATTTATTATTACTGATATTCCTGATGAACTTTCTTGATAAAATTGTCTCTAGGATTGATTAGGATTATGGTGAGGGTTAGGGTTAGCTTTTTTTTCTACATGATTTATTATTACTGATATTCCTGATCAACTTTCTTGATAAAATTGTCTCTAGGATTGATTAGGATTATGGTGAGGGTTAGGGTTAGGGTTAGCTTTTTTTTCTACATGATTTATTATTACTGATATTCCTGATCAACTTTCTTGATAAAATTGTCTCTAGGATTGATTAGGATTATGGTGAGGGTTAGGGTTAGGGTTAGCTTTTTTTTCTACATGCTTTATTATTACTGATATTCCTGATGAACTTTCTTGATAAAATTGTCTCTAGGATTGATTAGGATTATGGTGAGGGTTAGGGTTAGCTTTTTTTTCTACATGATTTATTATTACTGATATTCCTGATCAACTTTCTTGATAAAATTGTCTCTAGGATTGATTAGGATTATGGTGAGGGTTAGGGTTAGGGTTAGCTTTTTTTTCTACATGATTTATTATTACTGATATTCCTGATCAACTTTCTTGATAAAATTGTCTCTAGGATTGATTAGGATTATGGTGAGGGTTAGGGTTAGGGTTAGCTTTTTTTTCTACATGCTTTATTATTACTGATATTCCTGATGAACTTTCTTGATAAAATTGTCTCTAGGATTGATTAGGATTATGGTGAGGGTTAGGGTTAGCTTTTTTTTCTACATGATTTATTATTACTGATATTCCTGATCAACTTTCTTGATAAAATTGTCTCTAGGATTGATTAGGATTATGGTGAGGGTTAGGGTTAGGGTTAGCTTTTTTTTCTACATGATTTATTATTACTGATATTCCTGATCAACTTTCTTGATAAAATTGTCTCTAGGATTGATTAGGATTATGGTGAGGGTTAGGGTTAGCTTTTTTTTCTACATGATTTATTATTACTGATATTCCTGATGAACTTTCTTGATAAAATTGTCTCTAGGATTGATTAGGATTATGATGAGGGTTAGGGTTAGCTTTTTTTTCTACATGATTTATTATTACTGATATTCCTGATGAACTTTCTTGATAAAATTGTCTCTAGGATTGATTAGGATTATGGTGAGGGTTAGGGTTAGGGTTAGCTTTTTTTTCTACATGATTTATTATTACTGATATTCCTGATGAACTTTCTTGATAAAATTGTCTCTAGGATTGATTAGGATTATGATGAGGGTTAGGGTTAGCTTTTTTTTCTACATGATTTATTATTACTGATATTCCTGATCAACTTTCTTGATAAAATTGTCTCTAGGATTGATTAGGATTATGGTGAGGGTTAGGGTTAGGGTTAGCTTTTTTTTCTACATGATTTATTATTACTGATATTCCTGATCAACTTTCTTGATAAAATTGTCTCTAGGATTGATTAGGATTATGGTGAGGGTTAGGGTTAGCTTTTTTTTCTACATGATTTATTATTACTGATATTCCTGATGAACTTTCTTGATAAAATTGTCTCTAGGATTGATTAGGATTATGGTGAGGGTTAGGGTTAGCTTTTTTTTCTACATGATTTATTATTACTGATATTCCTGATCAACTTTCTTGATAAAATTGTCTCTAGGATTGATTAGGATTATGATGAGGGTTAGGGTTAGCTTTTTTTTCTACATGATTTATTATTACTGATATTCCTGATCAACTTTCTTGATAAAATTGTCTCTAGGATTGATTAGGATTATGGTGAGGGTTAGGGTTAGGGTTAGCTTTTTTTTCTACATGATTTATTATTACTGATATTCCTGATGAACTTTCTTGATAAAATTGTCTCTAGGATTGATTAGGATTATGGTGAGGGTTAGGGTTAGCTTTTTTTTCTACATGATTTATTATTACTGATATTCCTGATGAACTTTCTTGATAAAATTGTCTCTAGGATTGATTAGGATTATGGTGAGGGTTAGGGTTAGCTTTTTTTTCTACATGATTTATTATTACTGATATTCCTGATGAACTTTCTTGATAAAATTGTCTCTAGGATTGATTAGGATTATGGTGAGGGTTAGGGTTAGGGTTAGCTTTTTTTTCTACATGATTTATTATTACTGATATTCCTGATCAACTTTCTTGATAAAATTGTCTCTAGGATTGATTAGGATTATGGTGAGGGTTAGGGTTAGGGTTAGCTTTTTTTTCTACATGATTTATTATTACTGATATTCCTGATCAACTTTCTTGATAAAATTGTCTCTAGGATTGATTAGGATTATGGTGAGGGTTAGGGTTAGGGTTAGCTTTTTTTTCTACATGATTTATTATTACTGATATTCCTGATGAACTTTCTTGATAAAATTGTCTCTAGGATTGATTAGGATTATGGTGAGGGTTAGGGTTAGGGTTAGCTTTTTTTTCTACATGATTTATTATTACTGATATTCCTGATGAACTTTCTTGATAAAATTGTCTCTAGGATTGATTAGGATTATGGTGAGGGTTAGGGTTAGGGTTAGCTTTTTTTTCTACATGATTTATTATTACTGATATTCCTGATCAACTTTCTTGATAAAATTGTCTCTAGGATTGATTAGGATTATGGTGAGGGTTAGGGTTAGGGTTAGCTTTTTTTTCTACATGATTTATTATTACTGATATTCCTGATGAACTTTCTTGATAAAATTGTCTCTAGGATTGATTAGGATTATGGTGAGGGTTAGGGTTAGCTTTTTTTTCTACATGATTTATTATTACTGATATTCCTGATGAACTTTCTTGATAAAATTGTCTCTAGGATTGATTAGGATTATGGTGAGGGTTAGGGTTAGGGTTAGCTTTTTTTTCTACATGATTTATTATTACTGATATTCCTGATGAACTTTCTTGATAAAATTGTCTCTAGGATTGATTAGGATTATGGTGAGGGTTAGGGTTAGGGTTAGCTTTTTTTTCTACATGATTTATTATTACTGATATTCCTGATCAACTTTCTTGATAAAATTGTCTCTAGGATTGATTAGGATTATGGTGAGGGTTAGGGTTAGGGTTAGCTTTTTTTTCTACATGATTTATTATTACTGATATTCCTGATGAACTTTCTTGATAAAATTGTCTCTAGGATTGATTAGGATTATGGTGAGGGTTAGGGTTAGCTTTTTTTTCTACATGATTTATTATTACTGATATTCCTGATGAACTTTCTTGATAAAATTGTCTCTAGGATTGATTAGGATTATGGTGAGGGTTAGGGTTAGGGTTAGCTTTTTTTTCTACATGATTTATTATTACTGATATTCCTGATGAACTTTCTTGATAAAATTGTCTCTAGGATTGATTAGGATTATGGTGAGGGTTAGGGTTAGGGTTAGCTTTTTTTTCTACATGATTTATTATTACTGATATTCCTGATCAACTTTCTTGATAAAATTGTCTCTAGGATTGATTAGGATTATGGTGAGGGTTAGGGTTAGGGTTAGCTTTTTTTTCTACATGATTTATTATTACTGATATTCCTGATGAACTTTCTTGATAAAATTGTCTCTAGGATTGATTAGGATTATGGTGAGGGTTAGGGTTAGCTTTTTTTTCTACATGATTTATTATTACTGATATTCCTGATCAACTTTCTTGATAAAATTGTCTCTAGGATTGATTAGGATTATGGTGAGGGTTAGGGTTAGCTTTTTTTTCTACATGATTTATTATTACTGATATTCCTGATCAACTTTCTTGATAAAATTGTCTCTAGGATTGATTAGGATTATGGTGAGGGTTAGGGTTAGCTTTTTTTTCTACATGATTTATTATTACTGATATTCCTGATGAACTTTCTTGATAAAATTGTCTCTAGGATTGATTAGGATTATGATGAGGGTTAGGGTTAGGGTTAGCTTTTTTTTCTACATGATTTATTATTACTGATATTCCTGATGAACTTTCTTGATAAAATTGTCTCTAGGATTGATTAGGATTATGATGAGGGTTAGGGTTAGGGTTAGCTTTTTTTTCTACATGATTTATTATTACTGATATTCCTGATGAACTTTCTTGATAAAATTGTCTCTAGGATTGATTAGGATTATGGTGAGGGTTAGGGTTAGCTTTTTTTTCTACATGATTTATTATTACTGATATTCCTGATGAACTTTCTTGATAAAATTGTCTCTAGGATTGATTAGGATTATGATGAGGGTTAGGGTTAGGGTTAGCTTTTTTTTCTACATGATTTATTATTACTGATATTCCTGATGAACTTTCTTGATAAAATTGTCTCTAGGATTGATTAGGATTATGATGAGGGTTAGGGTTAGGGTTAGCTTTTTTTTCTACATGATTTATTATTACTGATATTCCTGATGAACTTTCTTGATAAAATTGTCTCTAGGATTGATTAGGATTATGGTGAGGGTTAGGGTTAGGGTTAGCTTTTTTTTCTACATGATTTATTATTACTGATATTCCTGATCAACTTTCTTGATAAAATTGTCTCTAGGATTGATTAGGATTATGGTGAGGGTTAGGGTTAGGGTTAGCTTTTTTTTCTACATGATTTATTATTACTGATATTCCTGATGAACTTTCTTGATAAAATTGTCTCTAGGATTGATTAGGATTATGATGAGGGTTAGGGTAAGGGTTAGCTTTTTTTTCTACATGATTTATTATTACTGATATTCCTGATGAACTTTCTTGATAAAATTGTCTCTAGGATTGATTAGGATTATGGTGAGGGTCAGGGTTAGGGTTAGCTTTTTTTTCTACATGATTTATTATTACTGATATTCCTGATCAACTTTCTTGATAAAATTGTCTCTAGGATTGATTAGGATTATGGTGAGGGTTAGGGTTAGGGTTAGCTTTTTTTTCTACATGATTTATTATTACTGATATTCCTGATGAACTTTCTTGATAAAATTGTCTCTAGGATTGATTAGGATTATGGTGAGGGTTAGGGTTAGGGTTAGCTTTTTTTTCTACATGATTTATTATTACTGATATTCCTGATCAACTTTCTTGATAAAATTGTCTCTAGGATTGATTAGGATTATGGTGAGGGTTAGGGTTAGCTTTTTTTTCTACATGATTTATTATTACTGATATTCCTGATCAACTTTCTTGATAAAATTGTCTCTAGGATTGATTAGGATTATGGTGAGGGTTAGGGTTAGCTTTTTTTTCTACATGATTTATTATTACTGATATTCCTGATGAACTTTCTTGATAAAATTGTCTCTAGGATTGATTAGGATTATGATGAGGGTTAGGGTTAGGGTTAGCTTTTTTTTCTACATGATTTATTATTACTGATATTCCTGATGAACTTTCTTGATAAAATTGTCTCTAGGATTGATTAGGATTATGATGAGGGTTAGGGTTAGGGTTAGCTTTTTTTTCTACATGATTTATTATTACTGATATTCCTGATGAACTTTCTTGATAAAATTGTCTCTAGGATTGATTAGGATTATGGTGAGGGTTAGGGTTAGCTTTTTTTTCTACATGATTTATTATTACTGATATTCCTGATGAACTTTCTTGATAAAATTGTCTCTAGGATTGATTAGGATTATGATGAGGGTTAGGGTTAGCTTTTTTTTCTACATGATTTATTATTACTGATATTCCTGATGAACTTTCTTGATAAAATTGTCTCTAGGATTGATTAGGATTATGATGAGGGTTAGGGTTAGGGTTAGCTTTTTTTTCTACATGATTTATTATTACTGATATTCCTGATGAACTTTCTTGATAAAATTGTCTCTAGGATTGATTAGGATTATGATGAGGGTTAGGGTTAGGGTTAGCTTTTTTTCTACATGATTTATTATTACTGATATTCCTGATGAACTTTCTTGATAAAATTGTCTCTAGGATTGATTAGGATTATGATGAGGGTTAGGGTTAGGGTTAGCTTTTTTTTCTACATGATTTATTATTACTGATATTCCTGATGAACTTTCTTGATAAAATTGTCTCTAGGATTGATTAGGATTATGGTGAGGGTTAGGGTTAGGGTTAGCTTTTTTTTCTACATGATTTATTATTACTGATATTCCTGATCAACTTTCTTGATAAAATTGTCTCTAGGATTGATTAGGATTATGGTGAGGGTTAGGGTTAGGGTTAGCTTTTTTTTCTACATGATTTATTATTACTGATATTCCTGATGAACTTTCTTGATAAAATTGTCTCTAGGATTGATTAGGATTATGGTGAGGGTTAGGGTTAGGGTTAGCTTTTTTTTCTACATGATTTATTATTACTGATATTCCTGATCAACTTTCTTGATAAAATTGTCTCTAGGATTGATTAGGATTATGGTGAGGGTTAGGGTTAGCTTTTTTTTCTACATGATTTATTATTACTGATATTCCTGATGAACTTTCTTGATAAAATTGTCTCTAGGATTGATTAGGATTATGGTGAGGGTTAGGGTTAGGGTTAGCTTTTTTTTCTACATGATTTATTATTACTGATATTCCTGATGAACTTTCTTGATAAAATTGTCTCTAGGATTGATTAGGATTATGGTGAGGGTTAGGGTTAGGGTTAGCTTTTTTTTCTACATGATTTATTATTACTGATATTCCTGATCAACTTTCTTGATAAAATTGTCTCTAGGATTGATTAGGATTATGGTGAGGGTTAGGGTTAGGGTTAGCTTTTTTTTCTACATGATTTATTATTACTGATATTCCTGATCAACTTTCTTGATAAAATTGTCTCTAGGATTGATTAGGATTATGGTGAGGGTTAGGGTTAGCTTTTTTTTCTACATGATTTATTATTACTGATATTCCTGATGAACTTTCTTGATAAAATTGTCTCTAGGATTGATTAGGATTATGGTGAGGGTTAGGGTTAGGGTTAGCTTTTTTTTCTACATGATTTATTATTACTGATATTCCTGATCAACTTTCTTGATAAAATTGTCTCTAGGATTGATTAGGATTATGGTGAGGGTTAGGGTTAGGGTTAGCTTTTTTTTCTACATGATTTATTATTACTGATATTCCTGATCAACTTTCTTGATAAAATTGTCTCTAGGATTGATTAGGATTATGGTGAGGGTTAGGGTTAGCTTTTTTTTCTACATGATTTATTATTACTGATATTCCTGATGAACTTTCTTGATAAAATTGTCTCTAGGATTGATTAGGATTATGGTGAGGGTTAGGGTTAGGGTTAGCTTTTTTTTCTACATGATTTATTATTACTGATATTCCTGATCAACTTTCTTGATAAAATTGTCTCTAGGATTGATTAGGATTATGGTGAGGGTTAGGGTTAGCTTTTTTTTCTACATGATTTATTATTACTGATATTCCTGATGAACTTTCTTGATAAAATTGTCTCTAGGATTGATTAGGATTATGGTGAGGGTTAGGGTTAGGGTTAGCTTTTTTTTCTACATGATTTATTATTACTGATATTCCTGATCAACTTTCTTGATAAAATTGTCTCTAGGATTGATTAGGATTATGGTGAGGGTTAGGGTTAGGGTTAGCTTTTTTTTCTACATGATTTATTATTACTGATATTCCTGATCAACTTTCTTGATAAAATTGTCTCTAGGATTGATTAGGATTATGGTGAGGGTTAGGGTTAGCTTTTTTTTCTACATGATTTATTATTACTGATATTCCTGATCAACTTTCTTGATAAAATTGTCTCTAGGATTGATTAGGATTATGGTGAGGGTTAGGGTTAGCTTTTTTTTCTACATGATTTATTATTACTGATATTCCTGATCAACTTTCTTGATAAAATTGTCTCTAGGATTGATTAGGATTATGGTGAGGGTTAGGGTTAGCTTTTTTTTCTACATGATTTATTATTACTGATATTCCTGATGAACTTTCTTGATAAAATTGTCTCTAGGATTGATTAGGATTATGATGAGGGTTAGGGTTAGGGTTAGCTTTTTTTTCTACATGATTTATTATTACTGATATTCCTGATGAACTTTCTTGATAAAATTGTCTCTAGGATTGATTAGGATTATGATGAGGGTTAGGGTTAGGGTTAGCTTTTTTTTCTACATGATTTATTATTACTGATATTCCTGATGAACTTTCTTGATAAAATTGTCTCTAGGATTGATTAGGATTATGGTGAGGGTTAGGGTTAGCTTTTTTTTCTACATGATTTATTATTACTGATATTCCTGATGAACTTTCTTGATAAAATTGTCTCTAGGATTGATTAGGATTATGATGAGGGTTAGGGTTAGGGTTAGCTTTTTTTTCTACATGATTTATTATTACTGATATTCCTGATGAACTTTCTTGATAAAATTGTCTCTAGGATTGATTAGGATTATGATGAGGGTTAGGGTTAGGGTTAGCTTTTTTTTCTACATGATTTATTATTACTGATATTCCTGATGAACTTTCTTGATAAAATTGTCTCTAGGATTGATTAGGATTATGGTGAGGGTTAGGGTTAGGGTTAGCTTTTTTTTCTACATGATTTATTATTACTGATATTCCTGATCAACTTTCTTGATAAAATTGTCTCTAGGATTGATTAGGATTATGGTGAGGGTTAGGGTTAGGGTTAGCTTTTTTTTCTACATGATTTATTATTACTGATATTCCTGATGAACTTTCTTGATAAAATTGTCTCTAGGATTGATTAGGATTATGATGAGGGTTAGGGTAAGGGTTAGCTTTTTTTTCTACATGATTTATTATTACTGATATTCCTGATGAACTTTCTTGATAAAATTGTCTCTAGGATTGATTAGGATTATGGTGAGGGTCAGGGTTAGGGTTAGCTTTTTTTTCTACATGATTTATTATTACTGATATTCCTGATCAACTTTCTTGATAAAATTGTCTCTAGGATTGATTAGGATTATGGTGAGGGTTAGGGTTAGGGTTAGCTTTTTTTTCTACATGATTTATTATTACTGATATTCCTGATGAACTTTCTTGATAAAATTGTCTCTAGGATTGATTAGGATTATGGTGAGGGTTAGGGTTAGGGTTAGCTTTTTTTTCTACATGATTTATTATTACTGATATTCCTGATCAACTTTCTTGATAAAATTGTCTCTAGGATTGATTAGGATTATGGTGAGGGTTAGGGTTAGCTTTTTTTTCTACATGATTTATTATTACTGATATTCCTGATCAACTTTCTTGATAAAATTGTCTCTAGGATTGATTAGGATTATGGTGAGGGTTAGGGTTAGCTTTTTTTTCTACATGATTTATTATTACTGATATTCCTGATGAACTTTCTTGATAAAATTGTCTCTAGGATTGATTAGGATTATGATGAGGGTTAGGGTTAGGGTTAGCTTTTTTTTCTACATGATTTATTATTACTGATATTCCTGATGAACTTTCTTGATAAAATTGTCTCTAGGATTGATTAGGATTATGATGAGGGTTAGGGTTAGGGTTAGCTTTTTTTTCTACATGATTTATTATTACTGATATTCCTGATGAACTTTCTTGATAAAATTGTCTCTAGGATTGATTAGGATTATGGTGAGGGTTAGGGTTAGCTTTTTTTTCTACATGATTTATTATTACTGATATTCCTGATGAACTTTCTTGATAAAATTGTCTCTAGGATTGATTAGGATTATGATGAGGGTTAGGGTTAGCTTTTTTTTCTACATGATTTATTATTACTGATATTCCTGATGAACTTTCTTGATAAAATTGTCTCTAGGATTGATTAGGATTATGATGAGGGTTAGGGTTAGGGTTAGCTTTTTTTTCTACATGATTTATTATTACTGATATTCCTGATGAACTTTCTTGATAAAATTGTCTCTAGGATTGATTAGGATTATGATGAGGGTTAGGGTTAGGGTTAGCTTTTTTTCTACATGATTTATTATTACTGATATTCCTGATGAACTTTCTTGATAAAATTGTCTCTAGGATTGATTAGGATTATGATGAGGGTTAGGGTTAGGGTTAGCTTTTTTTTCTACATGATTTATTATTACTGATATTCCTGATGAACTTTCTTGATAAAATTGTCTCTAGGATTGATTAGGATTATGGTGAGGGTTAGGGTTAGGGTTAGCTTTTTTTTCTACATGATTTATTATTACTGATATTCCTGATCAACTTTCTTGATAAAATTGTCTCTAGGATTGATTAGGATTATGGTGAGGGTTAGGGTTAGGGTTAGCTTTTTTTTCTACATGATTTATTATTACTGATATTCCTGATGAACTTTCTTGATAAAATTGTCTCTAGGATTGATTAGGATTATGGTGAGGGTTAGGGTTAGGGTTAGCTTTTTTTTCTACATGATTTATTATTACTGATATTCCTGATCAACTTTCTTGATAAAATTGTCTCTAGGATTGATTAGGATTATGGTGAGGGTTAGGGTTAGCTTTTTTTTCTACATGATTTATTATTACTGATATTCCTGATGAACTTTCTTGATAAAATTGTCTCTAGGATTGATTAGGATTATGGTGAGGGTTAGGGTTAGGGTTAGCTTTTTTTTCTACATGATTTATTATTACTGATATTCCTGATGAACTTTCTTGATAAAATTGTCTCTAGGATTGATTAGGATTATGGTGAGGGTTAGGGTTAGGGTTAGCTTTTTTTTCTACATGATTTATTATTACTGATATTCCTGATCAACTTTCTTGATAAAATTGTCTCTAGGATTGATTAGGATTATGGTGAGGGTTAGGGTTAGGGTTAGCTTTTTTTTCTACATGATTTATTATTACTGATATTCCTGATCAACTTTCTTGATAAAATTGTCTCTAGGATTGATTAGGATTATGGTGAGGGTTAGGGTTAGCTTTTTTTTCTACATGATTTATTATTACTGATATTCCTGATGAACTTTCTTGATAAAATTGTCTCTAGGATTGATTAGGATTATGGTGAGGGTTAGGGTTAGGGTTAGCTTTTTTTTCTACATGATTTATTATTACTGATATTCCTGATCAACTTTCTTGATAAAATTGTCTCTAGGATTGATTAGGATTATGGTGAGGGTTAGGGTTAGGGTTAGCTTTTTTTTCTACATGATTTATTATTACTGATATTCCTGATCAACTTTCTTGATAAAATTGTCTCTAGGATTGATTAGGATTATGGTGAGGGTTAGGGTTAGCTTTTTTTTCTACATGATTTATTATTACTGATATTCCTGATGAACTTTCTTGATAAAATTGTCTCTAGGATTGATTAGGATTATGGTGAGGGTTAGGGTTAGGGTTAGCTTTTTTTTCTACATGATTTATTATTACTGATATTCCTGATCAACTTTCTTGATAAAATTGTCTCTAGGATTGATTAGGATTATGGTGAGGGTTAGGGTTAGCTTTTTTTTCTACATGATTTATTATTACTGATATTCCTGATGAACTTTCTTGATAAAATTGTCTCTAGGATTGATTAGGATTATGGTGAGGGTTAGGGTTAGGGTTAGCTTTTTTTTCTACATGATTTATTATTACTGATATTCCTGATCAACTTTCTTGATAAAATTGTCTCTAGGATTGATTAGGATTATGGTGAGGGTTAGGGTTAGGGTTAGCTTTTTTTTCTACATGATTTATTATTACTGATATTCCTGATCAACTTTCTTGATAAAATTGTCTCTAGGATTGATTAGGATTATGGTGAGGGTTAGGGTTAGCTTTTTTTTCTACATGATTTATTATTACTGATATTCCTGATGAACTTTCTTGATAAAATTGTCTCTAGGATTGATTAGGATTATGGTGAGGGTTAGGGTTAGGGTTAGCTTTTTTTTCTACATGATTTATTATTACTGATATTCCTGATCAACTTTCTTGATAAAATTGTCTCTAGGATTGATTAGGATTATGGTGAGGGTTAGGGTTAGGGTTAGCTTTTTTTTCTACATGATTTATTATTACTGATATTCCTGATCAACTTTCTTGATAAAATTGTCTCTAGGATTGATTAGGATTATGGTGAGGGTTAGGGTTAGCTTTTTTTTCTACATGATTTATTATTACTGATATTCCTGATGAACTTTCTTGATAAAATTGTCTCTAGGATTGATTAGGATTATGGTGAGGGTTAGGGTTAGGGTTAGCTTTTTTTTCTACATGATTTATTATTACTGATATTCCTGATCAACTTTCTTGATAAAATTGTCTCTAGGATTGATTAGGATTATGGTGAGGGTTAGGGTTAGGGTTAGCTTTTTTTTCTACATGATTTATTATTACTGATATTCCTGATCAACTTTCTTGATAAAATTGTCTCTAGGATTGATTAGGATTATGGTGAGGGTTAGGGTTAGCTTTTTTTTCTACATGATTTATTATTACTGATATTCCTGATGAACTTTCTTGATAAAATTGTCTCTAGGATTGATGAGGATTATGGTGAGGGTTAGGGTTAGGGTTAGCTTTTTTTTCTACATGATTTATTATTACTGATATTCCTGATGAACTTTCTTGATAAAATTGTCTCTAGGATTGATTAGGATTATGGTGAGGGTTAGGGTTAGGGTTAGCTTTTTTTTCTACATGATTTATTATTACTGATATTCCTGATGAACTTTCTTGATAAAATTGTCTCTAGGATTGATTAGGATTATGGTGAGGGTTAGGGTTAGGGTTAGCTTTTTTTTCTACATGATTTATTATTACTGATATTCCTGATCAACTTTCTTGATAAAATTGTCTCTAGGATTGATTAGGATTATGGTGAGGGTTAGGGTTAGCTTTTTTTTCTACATGATTTATTATTACTGATATTCCTGATGAACTTTCTTGATAAAATTGTCTCTAGGATTGATTAGGATTATGATGAGGGTTAGGGTTAGGGTTAGCTTTTTTTTCTACATGATTTATTATTACTGATATTCCTGATGAACTTTCTTGATAAAATTGTCTCTAGGATTGATTAGGATTATGATGAGGGTTAGGGTTAGGGTTAGCTTTTTTTCTACATGATTTATTATTACTGATATTCCTGATGAACTTTCTTGATAAAATTGTCTCTAGGATTGATTAGGATTATGATGAGGGTTAGGGTTAGGGTTAGCTTTTTTTTCTACATGATTTATTATTACTGATATTCCTGATGAACTTTCTTGATAAAATTGTCTCTAGGATTGATTAGGATTATGGTGAGGGTTAGGGTTAGGGTTAGCTTTTTTTTCTACATGATTTATTATTACTGATATTCCTGATGAACTTTCTTGATAAAATTGTCTCTAGGATTGATTAGGATTATGGTGAGGGTTAGGGTTAGGGTTAGCTTTTTTTTCTACATGATTTATTATTACTGATATTCCTGATGAACTTTCTTGATAAAATTGTCTCTAGGATTGATTAGGATTATGGTGAGGGTTAGGGTTAGGGTTAGCTTTTTTTTCTACATGATTTATTATTACTGATATTCCTGATGAACTTTCTTGATAAAATTGTCTCTAGGATTGATTAGGATTATGGTGAGGGTTAGGGTTAGCTTTTTTTTCTACATGATTTATTATTACTGATATTCCTGATGAACTTTCTTGATAAAATTGTCTCTAGGATTGATTAGGATTATGGTGAGGGTTAGGGTTAGGGTTAGCTTTTTTTTCTACATGATTTATTATTACTGATATTCCTGATGAACTTTCTTGATAAAATTGTCTCTAGGATTGATTAGGATTATGGTGAGGGTTAGGGTTAGCTTTTTTTTCTACATGATTTATTATTACTGATATTCCTGATGAACTTTCTTGATAAAATTGTCTCTAGGATTGATTAGGATTATGATGAGGGTTAGGGTTAGGGTTAGCTTTTTTTTCTACATGATTTATTATTACTGATATTCCTGATGAACTTTCTTGATAAAATTGTCTCTAGGATTGATTAGGATTATGATGAGGGTTAGGGTTAGGGTTAGCTTTTTTTTCTACATGATTTATTATTACTGATATTCCTGATGAACTTTCTTGATAAAATTGTCTCTAGGATTGATTAGGATTATGGTGAGGGTTAGGGTTAGGGTTAGCTTTTTTTTCTACATGATTTATTATTACTGATATTCCTGATGAACTTTCTTGATAAAATTGTCTCTAGGATTGATTAGGATTATGGTGAGGGTTAGGGTTAGGGTTAGCTTTTTTTTCTACATGATTTATTATTACTGATATTCCTGATGAACTTTCTTGATAAAATTGTCTCTAGGATTGATTAGGATTATGGTGAGGGTTAGGGTTAGGGTTAGCTTTTTTTTCTACATGATTTATTATTACTGATATTCCTGATGAACTTTCTTGATAAAATTGTCTCTAGGATTGATTAGGATTATGGTGAGGGTTAGGGTTAGCTTTTTTTTCTACATGATTTATTATTACTGATATTCCTGATTAACTTTTTGATAAAATTGTCTCTAGGATTGATTAGGATTATGGTGAGGGTTAGGGTTAGGGTTAGCTTTTTTTTCTACATGATTTATTATTACTGATATTCCTGATCAACTTTCTTGATAAAATTGTCTCTAGGATTGATTAGGATTATGGTGAGGGTTAGGGTTAGGGTTAGCTTTTTTTTCTACATGATTTATTATTACTGATATTCCTGATCAACTTTCTTGATAAAATTGTCTCTAGGATTGATTAGGATTATGGTGAGGGTTAGGGTTAGGGTTAGCTTTTTTTTCTACATGATTTATTATTACTGATATTCCTGATCAACTTTCTTGATAAAATTGTCTCTAGGATTGATTAGGATTATGGTGAGGGTTAGGGTTAGCTTTTTTTTCTACATGATTTATTATTACTGATATTCCTGATTAACTTTCTTGATAAAATTGTCTCTAGGATTGATTAGGATTATGGTGAGGGTTAGGGTTAGGGTTAGCTTTTTTTTCTACATGATTTATTATTACTGATATTCCTGATCAACTTTCTTGATAAAATTGTCTCTAGGATTGATTAGGATTATGGTGAGGGTTAGGGTTAGGGTTAGCTTTTTTTTCTACATGATTTATTATTACTGATATTCCTGATCAACTTTCTTGATAAAATTGTCTCTAGGATTGATTAGGATTATGGTGAGGGTTAGGGTTAGGGTTAGCTTTTTTTTCTACATGATTTATTATTACTGATATTCCTGATGAACTTTCTTGATAAAATTGTCTCTAGGATTGATTAGGATTATGGTGAGGGTTAGGGTTAGGGTTAGCTTTTTTTTCTACATGATTTATTATTACTGATATTCCTGATGAACTTTCTTGATAAAATTGTCTCTAGGATTGATTAGGATTATGGTGAGGGTTAGGGTTAGGGTTAGCTTTTTTTTCTACATGATTTATTATTACTGATATTCCTGATCAACTTTCTTGATAAAATTGTCTCTAGGATTGATTAGGATTATGGTGAGGGTTAGGGTTAGCTTTTTTTTCTACATGATTTATTATTACTGATATTCCTGATCAACTTTCTTGATAAAATTGTCTCTAGGATTGATTAGGATTATGGTGAGGGTTAGGGTTAGCTTTTTTTTCTACATGATTTATTATTACTGATATTCCTGATGAACTTTCTTGATAAAATTGTCTCTAGGATTGATTAGGATTATGATGAGGGTTAGGGTTAGCTTTTTTTTCTACATGATTTATTATTACTGATATTCCTGATGAACTTTCTTGATAAAATTGTCTCTAGGATTGATTAGGATTATGGTGAGGGTTAGGGTTAGCTTTTTTTTCTACATGATTTATTATTACTGATATTCCTGATGAACTTTCTTGATAAAATTGTCTCTAGGATTGATTAGGATTATGGTGAGGGTTAGGGTTAGGGTTAGCTTTTTTTTCTACATGATTTATTATTACTGATATTCCTGATGAACTTTCTTGATAAAATTGTCTCTAGGATTGATTAGGATTATGGTGAGGGTTAGGGTTAGGGTTAGCTTTTTTTTCTACATGATTTATTATTACTGATATTCCTGATGAACTTTCTTGATAAAATTGTCTCTAGGATTGATTAGGATTATGGTGAGGGTTAGGGTTAGCTTTTTTTTCTACATGATTTATTATTACTGATATTCCTGATCAACTTTCTTGATAAAATTGTCTCTAGGATTGATTAGGATTATGGTGAGGGTTAGGGTTAGGGTTAGCTTTTTTTTCTACATGATTTATTATTACTGATATTCCTGATGAACTTTCTTGATAAAATTGTCTCTAGGATTGATTAGGATTATGGTGAGGGTTAGGGTTAGGGTTAGCTTTTTTTTCTACATGATTTATTATTACTGATATTCCTGATGAACTTTCTTGATAAAATTGTCTCTAGGATTGATTAGGATTATGGTGAGGGTTAGGGTTAGCTTTTTTTTCTACATGATTTATTATTACTGATATTCCTGATGAACTTTCTTGATAAAATTGTCTCTAGGATTGATTAGGATTATGATGAGGGTTAGGGTTAGCTTTTTTTTCTACATGATTTATTATTACTGATATTCCTGATGAACTTTCTTGATAAAATTGTCTCTAGGATTGATTAGGATTATGGTGAGGGTTAGGGTTAGCTTTTTTTTCTACATGATTTATTATTACTGATATTCCTGATCAACTTTCTTGATAAAATTGTCTCTAGGATTGATTAGGATTATGGTGAGGGTTAGGGTTAGGGTTAGCTTTTTTTTCTACATGATTTATTATTACTGATATTCCTGATGAACTTTCTTGATAAAATTGTCTCTAGGATTGATTAGGATTATGGTGAGGGTTAGGGTTAGGGTTAGCTTTTTTTTCTACATGATTTATTATTACTGATATTCCTGATGAACTTTCTTGATAAAATTGTCTCTAGGATTGATTAGGATTATGGTGAGGGTTAGGGTTAGCTTTTTTTTCTACATGATTTATTATTACTGATATTCCTGATGAACTTTCTTGATAAAATTGTCTCTAGGATTGATTAGGATTATGATGAGGGTTAGGGTTAGGGTTAGCTTTTTTTTCTACATGATTTATTATTACTGATATTCCTGATGAACTTTCTTGATAAAATTGTCTCTAGGATTGATTAGGATTATGATGAGGGTTAGGGTTAGGGTTAGCTTTTTTTTCTACATGATTTATTATTACTGATATTCCTGATGAACTTTCTTGATAAAATTGTCTCTAGGATTGATTAGGATATTGGTGAGGGTTAGGGTTAGGGTTAGCTTTTTTTTCTACATGATTTATTATTACTGATATTCCTGATGAACTTTCTTGATAAAATTGTCTCTAGGATTGATTAGGATTATGGTGAGGGTTAGGGTTAGGGTTAGCTTTTTTTTCTACATGATTTATTATTACTGATATTCCTGATCAACTTTCTTGATAAAATTGTCTCTAGGATTGATTAGGATTATGGTGAGGGTTAGGGTTAGCTTTTTTTTCTACATGATTTATTATTACTGATATTCCTGATTAACTTTCTTGATAAAATTGTCTCTAGGATTGATTAGGATTATGGTGAGGGTTAGGGTTAGGGTTAGCTTTTTTTTCTACATGATTTATTATTACTGATATTCCTGATGAACTTTCTTGATAAAATTGTCTCTAGGATTGATTAGGATTATGATGAGGGTTAGGGTTAGCTTTTTTTTCTACATGATTTATTATTACTGATATTCCTGATGAACTTTCTTGATAAAATTGTCTCTAGGATTGATTAGGATTATGGTGAGGGTTAGGGTTAGGGTTAGCTTTTTTTTCTACATGATTTATTATTACTGATATTCCTGATGAACTTTCTTGATAAAATTGTCTCTAGGATTGATTAGGATTATGATGAGGGTTAGGGTTAGCTTTTTTTTCTACATGATTTATTATTACTGATATTCCTGATGAACTTTCTTGATAAAATTGTCTCTAGGATTGATTAGGATTATGATGAGGGTTAGGGTTAGCTTTTTTTTCTACATGATTTATTATTACTGATATTCCTGATGAACTTTCTTGATAAAATTGTCTCTAGGATTGATTAGGATTATGGTGAGGGTTAGGGTTAGGGTTAGCTTTTTTTTCTACATGATTTATTATTACTGATATTCCTGATGAACTTTCTTGATAAAATTGTCTCTAGGATTGATTAGGATTATGGTGAGGGTTAGGGTTAGGGTTAGCTTTTTTTTCTACATGATTTATTATTACTGATATTCCTGATCAACTTTCTTGATAAAATTGTCTCTAGGATTGATTAGGATTATGGTGAGGGTTAGGGTTAGGGTTAGCTTTTTTTTCTACATGATTTATTATTACTGATATTCCTGATCAACTTTCTTGATAAAATTGTCTCTAGGATTGATTAGGATTATGGTGAGGGTTAGGGTTAGCTTTTTTTCTACATGATTTATTATTACTGATATTCCTGATCAACTTTCTTGATAAAATTGTCTCTAGGATTGATTAGGATTATGGTGAGGGTTAGGGTTAGGGTTAGCTTTTTTTTCTACATGATTTATTATTACTGATATTCCTGATGAACTTTCTTGATAAAATTGTCTCTAGGATTGATTAGGATTATGGTGAGGGTTAGGGTTAGCTTTTTTTTCTACATGATTTATTATTACTGATATTCCTGATCAACTTTCTTGATAAAATTGTCTCTAGGATTGATTAGGATTATGGTGAGGGTGAGGGTTAGGGTTAGCTTTTTTTTCTACATGATTTATTATTACTGATATTCCTGATGAACTTTCTTGATAAAATTGTCTCTAGGATTGATTAGGATTATGGTGAGGGTTAGGGTTAGGGTTAGCTTTTTTTTCTACATGATTTATTATTACTGATATTCCTGATCAACTTTCTTGATAAAATTGTCTCTAGGATTGATTAGGATTATGGTGAGGGTTAGGGTTAGCTTTTTTTTCTACATGATTTATTATTACTGATATTCCTGATCAACTTTCTTGATAAAATTGTCTCTAGGATTGATTAGGATTATGATGAGGGTTAGGGTTAGCTTTTTTTTCTACATGATTTATTATTACTGATATTCCTGATCAACTTTCTTGATAAAATTGTCTCTAGGATTGATTAGGATTATGATGAGGGTTAGGGTTAGCTTTTTTTTCTACATGATTTATTATTACTGATATTCCTGATCAACTTTCTTGATAAAATTGTCTCTAGGATTGATTAGGATTATGATGAGGGTTAGGGTTAGCTTTTTTTTCTACATGATTTATTATTACTGATATTCCTGATCAACTTTCTTGATAAAATTGTCTCTAGGATTGATTAGGATTATGGTGAGGGTTAGGGTTAGGGTTAGCTTTTTTTTCTACATGATTTATTATTACTGATATTCCTGATCAACTTTCTTGATAAAATTGTCTCTAGGATTGATTAGGATTATGATGAGGGTTAGGGTTAGCTTTTTTTTCTACATGATTTATTATTACTGATATTCCTGATCAACTTTCTTGATAAAATTGTCTCTAGGAATGATTAGGATTATGGTTAGGGTTAGGGTTAGCTTTTTTTTCTACATGATTTATTATTACTGATATTCCTGATGAACTTTCTTGATAAAATTGTCTCTAGGATTGATTAGGATTATGGTGAGGGTTAGGGTTAGGGTTAGCTTTTTTTTCTACATGATTTATTATTACTGATATTCCTGATCAACTTTCTTGATAAAATTGTCTCTAGGATTGATTAGGATTATGGTGAGGGTTAGGGTTAGGGTTAGCTTTTTTTTCTACATGATTTATTATTACTGATATTCCTGATCAACTTTCTTGATAAAATTGTCTCTAGGATTGATTAGGATTATGGTGAGGGTTAGGGTTAGCTTTTTTTTGCTACATGCTTTATTATTACTGATATTCCTGATCAACTTTCTTGATAAAATTGTCTCTAGGATTGATTAGGATTATGGTGAGGGTTAGGGTTAGGGTTAGCTTTTTTTTCTACATGATTTATTATTACTGATATTCCTGATGAACTTTCTTGATAAAATTGTCTCTAGGATTGATTAGGATTATGGTGAGGGTTAGGGTTAGGGTTAGCTTTTTTTTCTACATGATTTATTATTACTGATATTCCTGATCAACTTTCTTGATAAAATTGTCTCTAGGATTGATTAGGATTATGGTGAGGGTTAGGGTTAGGGTTAGCTTTTTTTTCTACATGATTTATTATTACTGATATTCCTGATCAACTTTCTTGATAAAATTGTCTCTAGGATTGATTAGGATTATGGTGAGGGTTAGCGTTAGGGTTAGCTTTTTTTTCTACATGATTTATTATTACTGATATTCCTGATGAACTTTCTTGATAAAATTGTCTCTAGGATTGATTAGGATTATGATGAGGGTTAGGGTTAGGGTTAGCTTTTTTTTCTACATGATTTATTATTACTGATATTCCTGATCAACTTTCTTGATAAAATTGTCTCTAGGATTGATTAGGATTATGGTGAGGGTTAGGGTTAGGGTTAGCTTTTTTTTCTACATGATTTATTATTACTGATATTCCTGATCAACTTTCTTGATAAAATTGTCTCTAGGATTGATTAGGATTATGGTGAGGGTTAGGGTTAGGGTTAGCTTTTTTTTCTACATGATTTATTATTACTGATATTCCTGATCAACTTTCTTGATAAAATTGTCTCTAGGATTGATTAGGATTATGGTTAGGGTTAGGGTTAGCTTTTTTTTGCTACATGCTTTATTATTACTGATATTCCTGATCAACTTTCTTGATAAAATTGTCTCTAGGATTGATTAGGATTATGGTGAGGGTTAGGGTTAGGGTTAGCTTTTTTTTCTACATGATTTATTATTACTGATATTCCTGATGAACTTTCTTGATAAAATTGTCTCTAGGATTGATTAGGATTATGGTGAGGGTTAGGGTTAGGGTTAGCTTTTTTTTCTACATGATTTATTATTACTGATATTCCTGATCAACTTTCTTGATAAAATTGTCTCTAGGATTGATTAGGATTATGGTGAGGGTTAGGGTTAGGGTTAGCTTTTTTTTCTACATGATTTATTATTACTGATATTCCTGATCAACTTTCTTGATAAAATTGTCTCTAGGATTGATTAGGATTATGATGAGGGTTAGGGTTAGCTTTTTTTTCTACATGATTTATTATTACTGATATTCCTGATCAACTTTCTTGATAAAATTGTCTCTAGGATTGATTAGGATTATGGTGAGGGTTAGGGTTAGGGTTAGCTTTTTTTTCTACATGATTTATTATTACTGATATTCCTGATGAACTTTCTTGATAAAATTGTCTCTAGGATTGATTAGGATTATGGTGAGGGTTAGGGTTAGGGTTAGCTTTTTTTTCTACATGATTTATTATTACTGATATTCCTGATCAACTTTCTTGATAAAATTGTCTCTAGGATTGGTTAGGGTTAGGGTTAGGGTTAGGGTTAGGGTTAGCTTTTTTTTCTACATGATTTATTATTACTGATATTCCTGATCAACTTTCTTGATAAAATTGTCTCTAGGATTGATTAGGATTATGGTGAGGGTTAGGGTTAGGGTTAGCTTTTTTTTCTACATGATTTATTATTACTGATATTCCTGATCAACTTTCTTGATAAAATTGTCTCTAGGATTGATTAGGATTATGATGAGGGTTAGGGTTAGCTTTTTTTTCTACATGATTTATTATTACTGATATTCCTGATCAACTTTCTTGATAAAATTGTCTCTAGGATTGATTAGGATTATGGTGAGGGTTAGGGTTAGGGTTAGCTTTTTTTTCTACATGATTTATTATTACTGATATTCCTGATCAACTTTCTTGATAAAATTGTCTCTAGGATTGATTAGGATTATGGTTAGGGTTAGGGTTAGCTTTTTTTTGCTACATGCTTTATTATTACTGATATTCCTGATCAACTTTCTTGATAAAATTGTCTCTAGGATTGATTAGGATTATGGTGAGGGTTAGGGTTAGGGTTAGCTTTTTTTTCTACATGATTTATTATTACTGATATTCCTGATCAACTTTCTTGATAAAATTGTCTCTAGGATTGATTAGGATTATGATGAGGGTTAGGGTTAGGGTTAGCTTTTTTTTCTACATGATTTATTATTACTGATATTCCTGATCAACTTTCTTGATAAAATTGTCTCTAGGATTGATTAGGATTATGGTGAGGGTTAGGGTTAGGGTTAGCTTTTTTTTCTACATGATTTATTATTACTGATATTCCTGATCAACTTTCTTGATAAAATTGTCTCTAGGATTGATTAGGATTATGGTGAGGGTTAGGGTTAGGGTTAGCTTTTTTTTCTACATGATTTATTATTACTGATATTCCTGATCAACTTTCTTGATAAAATTGTCTCTAGGATTGATTAGGATTATGATGAGGGTTAGGGTTAGGGTTAGCTTTTTTTTCTACATGATTTATTATTACTGATATTCCTGATCAACTTTCTTGATAAAATTGTCTCTAGGATTGATTAGGATTATGGTGAGGGTTAGGGTTAGGGTTAGCTTTTTTTTCTACATGATTTATTATTACTGATATTCCTGATCAACTTTCTTGATAAAATTGTCTCTAGGATTGATTAGGATTATGGTGAGGGTTAGGGTTAGGGTTAGCTTTTTTTTCTACATGATTTATTATTACTGATATTCCTGATCAACTTTCTTGATAAAATTGTCTCTAGGATTGGTTAGGGTTAGGGTTAGGGTTAGGGTTAGGGTTAGCTTTTTTTTCTACATGATTTATTATTACTGATATTCCTGATCAACTTTCTTGATAAAATTGTCTCTAGGATTGATTAGGATTATGGTGAGGGTTAGGGTTAGGGTTAGCTTTTTTTTCTACATGATTTATTATTACTGATATTCCTGATCAACTTTCTTGATAAAATTGTCTCTAGGATTGATTAGGATTATGATGAGGGTTAGGGTTAGCTTTTTTTTCTACATGATTTATTATTACTGATATTCCTGATCAACTTTCTTGATAAAATTGTCTCTAGGATTGATTAGGATTATGGTGAGGGTTAGGGTTAGGGTTAGCTTTTTTTTCTACATGATTTATTATTACTGATATTCCTGATCAACTTTCTTGATAAAATTGTCTCTAGGATTGATTAGGATTATGGTTAGGGTTAGGGTTAGCTTTTTTTTGCTACATGCTTTATTATTACTGATATTCCTGATCAACTTTCTTGATAAAATTGTCTCTAGGATTGATTAGGATTATGGTGAGGGTTAGGGTTAGGGTTAGCTTTTTTTTCTACATGATTTATTATTACTGATATTCCTGATCAACTTTCTTGATAAAATTGTCTCTAGGATTGATTAGGATTATGATGAGGGTTAGGGTTAGGGTTAGCTTTTTTTTCTACATGATTTATTATTACTGATATTCCTGATCAACTTTCTTGATAAAATTGTCTCTAGGATTGATTAGGATTATGGTGAGGGTTAGGGTTAGGGTTAGCTTTTTTTCTACATGATTTATTATTACTGATATTCCTGATCAACTTTCTTGATAAAATTGTCTCTAGGATTGATTAGGATTATGGTGAGGGTTAGGGTTAGGGTTAGCTTTTTTTTCTACATGATTTATTATTACTGATATTCCTGATCAACTTTCTTGATAAAATTGTCTCTAGGATTGATTAGGATTATGATGAGGGTTAGGGTTAGGGTTAGCTTTTTTTTCTACATGATTTATTATTACTGATATTCCTGATCAACTTTCTTGATAAAATTGTCTCTAGGATTGATTAGGATTATGGTGAGGGTTAGGGTTAGGGTTAGCTTTTTTTTCTACATGATTTATTATTACTGATATTCCTGATCAACTTTCTTGATAAAATTGTCTCTAGGATTGATTAGGATTATGGTGAGGGTTAGGGTTAGGGTTAGCTTTTTTTTCTACATGATTTATTATTACTGATATTCCTGATCAACTTTCTTGATAAAATTGTCTCTAGGATTGATTAAGATTATGATGAGGGTTAGGGTTAGGGTTAGCTTTTTTTTCTACATGATTTATTATTACTGATATTCCTGATCAACTTTCTTGATAAAATTGTCTCTAGGATTGATTAGGATTATGGTGAGGGTTAGGGTTAGCTTTTTTTTCTACATGATTTATTATTACTGATATTCCTGATCAACTTTCTTGATAAAATTGTCTCTAGGATTGATTAGGATTATGGTGAGGGTTAGGGTTAGGGTTAGCTTTTTTTTCTACATGATTTATTATTACTGATATTCCTGATCAACTTTCTTGATAAAATTGTCTCTAGGATTGATTAGGATTATGGTGAGGGTTAGGGTTAGGGTTAGCTTTTTTTTCTACATGATTTATTATTACTGATATTCCTGATCAACTTTCTTGATAAAATTGTCTCTAGGATTGATTAGGATTATGGTGAGGGTTAGGGTTAGGGTTAGCTTTTTTTTCTACATGATTTATTATTACTGATATTCCTGATCAACTTTCTTGATAAAATTGTCTCTAGGATTGATTAGGATTATGATGAGGGTTAGGGTTAGGGTTAGCTTTTTTTTCTACATGATTTATTATTACTGATATTCCTGATCAACTTTCTTGATAAAATTGTCTCTAGGATTGATTAGGATTATGGTGAGGGTTAGGGTTAGCTTTTTTTTCTACATGATTTATTATTACTGATATTCCTGATCAACTTTCTTGATAAAATTGTCTCTAGGATTGATTAGGATTATGGTGAGGGTTAGGGTTAGGGTTAGCTTTTTTTTCTACATGATTTATTATTACTGATATTCCTGATCAACTTTCTTGATAAAATTGTCTCTAGGATTGATTAGGATTATGGTGAGGGTTAGGGTTAGGGTTAGCTTTTTTTTCTACATGATTTATTATTACTGATATTCCTGATCAACTTTCTTGATAAAATTGTCTCTAGGATTGATTAGGATTATGATGAGGGTTAGGGTTAGGGTTAGCTTTTTTTTCTACATGATTTATTATTACTGATATTCCTGATCAACTTTCTTGATAAAATTGTCTCTAGGATTGATTAGGATTATGGTGAGGGTTAGGGTTAGGGTTAGCTTTTTTTTCTACATGATTTATTATTACTGATATTCCTGATCAACTTTCTTGATAAAATTGTCTCTAGGATTGATTAGGATTATGGTGAGGGTTAGGGTTAGGGTTAGCTTTTTTTTCTACATGATTTATTATTACTGATATTCCTGATCAACTTTCTTGATAAAATTGTCTCTAGGATTGATTAGGATTATGATGAGGGTTAGGGTTAGGGTTAGCTTTTTTTTCTACATGATTTATTATTACTGATATTCCTGATCAACTTTCTTGATAAAATTGTCTCTAGGATTGATTAGGATTATGGTGAGGGTTAGGGTTAGCTTTTTTTTCTACATGATTTATTATTACTGATATTCCTGATCAACTTTCTTGATAAAATTGTCTCTAGGATTGATTAGGATTATGATTAGGGTTAGGGTTAGCTTTTTTTTCTACATGATTTATTATTACTGATATTCCTGATCAACTTTCTTGATAAAATTGTCTCTAGGATTGATTAGGATTATGGTGAGGGTTAGGGTTAGGGTTAGCTTTTTTTTCTACATGATTTATTATTACTGATATTCCTGATCAACTTTCTTGATAAAATTGTCTCTAGGATTGATTAGGATTATGGTGAGGGTTAGGGTTAGGGTTAGCTTTTTTTTCTACATGATTTATTATTACTGATATTCCTGATCAACTTTCTTGATAAAATTGTCTCTAGGATTGATTAGGATTATGGTGAGGGTTAGGGTTAGGGTTAGCTTTTTTTTCTACATGATTTATTATTACTGATATTCCTGATCAACTTTCTTGATAAAATTGTCTCTAGGATTGATTAGGATTATGGTGAGGGTTAGGGTTAGGGTTAGCTTTTTTTTCTACATGATTTATTATTACTGATATTCCTGATCAACTTTCTTGATAAAATTGTCTCTAGGATTGATTAGGATTATGATGAGGGTTAGGGTTAGGGTTAGCTTTTTTTTCTACATGATTTATTATTACTGATATTCCTGATCAACTTTCTTGATAAAATTGTCTCTAGGATTGATTAGGATTATGGTGAGGGTTAGGGTTAGGGTTAGCTTTTTTTTCTACATGATTTATTATTACTGATATTCCTGATCAACTTTCTTGATAAAATTGTCTCTAGGATTGATTAGGATTATGATTAGGGTTAGGGTTAGCTTTTTTTTCTACATGATTTATTATTACTGATATTCCTGATCAACTTTCTTGATAAAATTGTCTCTAGGATTGATTAGGATTATGGTGAGGGTTAGGGTTAGGGTTAGCTTTTTTTTCTACATGATTTATTATTACTGATATTCCTGATCAACTTTCTTGATAAAATTGTCTCTAGGATTGATTAGGATTATGATTAGGGTTAGGGTTAGCTTTTTTTTCTACATGATTTATTATTACTGATATTCCTGATCAACTTTCTTGATAAAATTGTCTCTAGGATTGATTAGGATTATGGTGAGGGTTAGGGTTAGGGTTAGCTTTTTTTTCTACATGATTTATTATTACTGATATTCCTGATCAACTTTCTTGATAAAATTGTCTCTAGGATTGATTAGGATTATGGTGAGGGTTAGGGTTAGGGTTAGCTTTTTTTTCTACATGATTTATTATTACTGATATTCCTGATCAACTTTCTTGATAAAATTGTCTCTAGGATTGATTAGGATTATGGTGAGGGTTAGGGTTAGGGTTAGCTTTTTTTTCTACATGATTTATTATTACTGATATTCCTGATCAACTTTCTTGATAAAATTGTCTCTAGGATTGATTAGGATTATGGTGAGGGTTAGGGTTAGGGTTAGCTTTTTTTTCTACATGATTTATTATTACTGATATTCCTGATCAACTTTCTTGATAAAATTGTCTCTAGGATTGATTAGGATTATGATGAGGGTTAGGGTTAGGGTTAGCTTTTTTTTCTACATGATTTATTATTACTGATATTCCTGATCAACTTTCTTGATAAAATTGTCTCTAGGATTGATTAGGATTATGGTGAGGGTTAGGGTTAGGGTTAGCTTTTTTTTCTACATGATTTATTATTACTGATATTCCTGATCAACTTTCTTGATAAAATTGTCTCTAGGATTGATTAGGATTATGGTGAGGGTTAGGGTTAGGGTTAGCTTTTTTTTCTACATGATTTATTATTACTGATATTCCTGATCAACTTTCTTGATAAAATTGTCTCTAGGATTGATTAGGATTATGGTGAGGGTTAGGGTTAGGGTTAGCTTTTTTTTCTACATGATTTATTATTACTGATATTCCTGATCAACTTTCTTGATAAAATTGTCTCTAGGATTGATTAGGATTATGATGAGGGTTAGGGTTAGGGTTAGCTTTTTTTTCTACATGATTTATTATTACTGATATTCCTGATCAACTTTCTTGATAAAATTGTCTCTAGGATTGATTAGGATTATGGTGAGGGTTAGGGTTAGGGTTAGCTTTTTTTTCTACATGATTTATTATTACTGATATTCCTGATCAACTTTCTTGATAAAATTGTCTCTAGGATTGATTAGGATTATGGTGAGGGTTAGGGTTAGGGTTAGCTTTTTTTTCTACATGATTTATTATTACTGATATTCCTGATCAACTTTCTTGATAAAATTGTCTCTAGGATTGATTAGGATTATGATGAGGGTTAGGGTTAGGGTTAGCTTTTTTTTCTACATGATTTATTATTACTGATATTCCTGATCAACTTTCTTGATAAAATTGTCTCTAGGATTGATTAGGATTATGGTGAGGGTTAGGGTTAGCTTTTTTTTCTACATGATTTATTATTACTGATATTCCTGATCAACTTTCTTGATAAAATTGTCTCTAGGATTGATTAGGATTATGGTGAGGGTTAGGGTTAGGGTTAGCTTTTTTTTCTACATGATTTATTATTACTGATATTCCTGATCAACTTTCTTGATAAAATTGTCTCTAGGATTGATTAGGATTATGGTGAGGGTTAGGGTTAGGGTTAGCTTTTTTTTCTACATGATTTATTATTACTGATATTCCTGATCAACTTTCTTGATAAAATTGTCTCTAGGATTGATTAGGATTATGATGAGGGTTAGGGTTAGGGTTAGCTTTTTTTTCTACATGATTTATTATTACTGATATTCCTGATCAACTTTCTTGATAAAATTGTCTCTAGGATTGATTAGGATTATGGTGAGGGTTAGGGTTAGGGTTAGCTTTTTTTTCTACATGATTTATTATTACTGATATTCCTGATCAACTTTCTTGATAAAATTGTCTCTAGGATTGATTAGGATTATGGTGAGGGTTAGGGTTAGGGTTAGCTTTTTTTTCTACATGATTTATTATTACTGATATTCCTGATCAACTTTCTTGATAAAATTGTCTCTAGGATTGATTAGGATTATGATGAGGGTTAGGGTTAGGGTTAGCTTTTTTTTCTACATGATTTATTATTACTGATATTCCTGATCAACTTTCTTGATAAAATTGTCTCTAGGATTGATTAGGATTATGGTGAGGGTTAGGGTTAGCTTTTTTTTCTACATGATTTATTATTACTGATATTCCTGATCAACTTTCTTGATAAAATTGTCTCTAGGATTGATTAGGATTATGATTAGGGTTAGGGTTAGCTTTTTTTTCTACATGATTTATTATTACTGATATTCCTGATCAACTTTCTTGATAAAATTGTCTCTAGGATTGATTAGGATTATGGTGAGGGTTAGGGTTAGGGTTAGCTTTTTTTTCTACATGATTTATTATTACTGATATTCCTGATCAACTTTCTTGATAAAATTGTCTCTAGGATTGATTAGGATTATGGTGAGGGTTAGGGTTAGGGTTAGCTTTTTTTTCTACATGATTTATTATTACTGATATTCCTGATCAACTTTCTTGATAAAATTGTCTCTAGGATTGATTAGGATTATGGTGAGGGTTAGGGTTAGGGTTAGCTTTTTTTTCTACATGATTTATTATTACTGATATTCCTGATCAACTTTCTTGATAAAATTGTCTCTAGGATTGATTAGGATTATGGTGAGGGTTAGGGTTAGGGTTAGCTTTTTTTTCTACATGATTTATTATTACTGATATTCCTGATCAACTTTCTTGATAAAATTGTCTCTAGGATTGATTAGGATTATGATGAGGGTTAGGGTTAGGGTTAGCTTTTTTTTCTACATGATTTATTATTACTGATATTCCTGATCAACTTTCTTGATAAAATTGTCTCTAGGATTGATTAGGATTATGGTGAGGGTTAGGGTTAGCTTTTTTTTCTACATGATTTATTATTACTGATATTCCTGATCAACTTTCTTGATAAAATTGTCTCTAGGATTGATTAGGATTATGGTGAGGGTTAGGGTTAGGGTTAGCTTTTTTTTCTACATGATTTATTATTACTGATATTCCTGATCAACTTTCTTGATAAAATTGTCTCTAGGATTGATTAGGATTATGGTGAGGGTTAGGGTTAGGGTTAGCTTTTTTTTCTACATGATTTATTATTACTGATATTCCTGATCAACTTTCTTGATAAAATTGTCTCTAGGATTGATTAGGATTATGATGAGGGTTAGGGTTAGGGTTAGCTTTTTTTTCTACATGATTTATTATTACTGATATTCCTGATCAACTTTCTTGATAAAATTGTCTCTAGGATTGATTAGGATTATGGTGAGGGTTAGGGTTAGCTTTTTTTTCTACATGATTTATTATTACTGATATTCCTGATCAACTTTCTTGATAAAATTGTCTCTAGGATTGATTAGGATTATGGTGAGGGTTAGGGTTAGGGTTAGCTTTTTTTTCTACATGATTTATTATTACTGATATTCCTGATCAACTTTCTTGATAAAATTGTCTCTAGGATTGATTAGGATTATGGTGAGGGTAAGGGTTAGGGTTAGCTTTTTTTTCTACATGATTTATTATTACTGATATTCCTGATCAACTTTCTTGATAAAATTGTCTCTAGGATTGATTAGGATTATGATGAGGGTTAGGGTTAGGGTTAGCTTTTTTTTCTACATGATTTATTATTACTGATATTCCTGATCAACTTTCTTGATAAAATTGTCTCTAGGATTGATTAGGATTATGGTGAGGGTTAGGGTTAGGGTTAGCTTTTTTTTCTACATGATTTATTATTACTGATATTCCTGATCAACTTTCTTGATAAAATTGTCTCTAGGATTGATTAGGATTATGGTGAGGGTTAGGGTTAGGGTTAGCTTTTTTTTCTACATGATTTATTATTACTGATATTCCTGATCAACTTTCTTGATAAAATTGTCTCTAGGATTGATTAGGATTATGATGAGGGTTAGGGTTAGGGTTAGCTTTTTTTTCTACATGATTTATTATTACTGATATTCCTGATCAACTTTCTTGATAAAATTGTCTCTAGGATTGATTAGGATTATGGTGAGGGTTAGGGTTAGCTTTTTTTTCTACATGATTTATTATTACTGATATTCCTGATCAACTTTCTTGATAAAATTGTCTCTAGGATTGATTAGGATTATGATTAGGGTTAGGGTTAGCTTTTTTTTCTACATGATTTATTATTACTGATATTCCTGATCAACTTTCTTGATAAAATTGTCTCTAGGATTGATTAGGATTATGGTGAGGGTTAGGGTTAGGGTTAGCTTTTTTTTCTACATGATTTATTATTACTGATATTCCTGATCAACTTTCTTGATAAAATTGTCTCTAGGATTGATTAGGATTATGGTGAGGGTTAGGGTTAGGGTTAGCTTTTTTTTCTACATGATTTATTATTACTGATATTCCTGATCAACTTTCTTGATAAAATTGTCTCTAGGATTGATTAGGATTATGATGAGGGTTAGGGTTAGGGTTAGCTTTTTTTTCTACATGATTTATTATTACTGATATTCCTGATCAACTTTCTTGATAAAATTGTCTCTAGGATTGATTAGGATTATGGTGAGGGTTAGGGTTAGCTTTTTTTTCTACATGATTTATTATTACTGATATTCCTGATCAACTTTCTTGATAAAATTGTCTCTAGGATTGATTAGGATTATGGTTAGGGTTAGGGTTAGGGTTAGCTTTTTTTTCTACATGATTTATTATTACTGATATTCCTGATGAACTTTCTTGATAAAATTGTCTCTAGGATTGATTAGGATTATGGTGAGGGTTAGGGTTAGGGTTAGCTTTTTTTTCTACATGATTTATTATTACTGATATTCCTGATCAACTTTCTTGATAAAATTGTCTCTAGGATTGATTAGGATTATGGTTAGGGTTAGGGTTAGCTTTTTTTTCTACATGATTTATTATTACTGATATTCCTGATGAACTTTCTTGATAAAATTGTCTCTAGGATTGATTAGGATTATGGTGAGGGTTAGGGTTAGGGTTAGCTTTTTTTTCTACATGATTTATTATTACTGATATTCCTGATCAACTTTCTTGATAAAATTGTCTCTAGGATTGATTAGGATTATGGTGAGGGTTAGGGTTAGGGTTAGCTTTTTTTTCTACATGATTTATTATTACTGATATTCCTGATCAACTTTCTTGATAAAATTGTCTCTAGGATTGATTAGGATTATGGTGAGGGTTAGGGTTAGCTTTTTTTTGCTACATGCTTTATTATTACTGATATTCCTGATCAACTTTCTTGATAAAATTGTCTCTAGGATTGATTAGGATTATGGTGAGGGTTAGGGTTAGGGTTAGCTTTTTTTTCTACATGATTTATTATTACTGATATTCCTGATCAACTTTCTTGATAAAATTGTCTCTAGGATTGATTAGGATTATGGTGAGGGTTAGGGTTAGCTTTTTTTTCTACATGATTTATTATTACTGATATTCCTGATCAACTTTCTTGATAAAATTGTCTCTAGGATTGATTAGGATTATGGTTAGGGTTAGGGTTAGGGTTAGCTTTTTTTTCTACATGATTTATTATTACTGATATTCCTGATCAACTTTCTTGATAAAATTGTCTCTAGGATTGATTAGGATTATGGTTAGGGTTAGGGTTAGGGTTAGCTTTTTTTTCTACATGATTTATTATTACTGATATTCCTGATCAACTTTCTTGATAAAATTGTCTCTAGGATTGATTAGGATTATGGTTAGGGTTAGGGTTAGCTTTTTTTTCTACATGATTTATTATTACTGATATTCCTGATCAACTTTCTTGATAAAATTGTCTCTAGGATTGATTAGGATTATGGTGAGGGTTAGGGTTAGCTTTTTTTTCTACATGATTTATTATTACTGATATTCCTGATGAACTTTCTTGATAAAATTGTCTCTAGGATTGATTAGGATTATGGTGAGGGTTAGGGTTAGGGTTAGCTTTTTTTTCTACATGATTTATTATTACTGATATTCCTGATCAACTTTCTTGATAAAATTGTCTCTAGGATTGATTAGGATTATGGTTAGGGTTAGGGTTAGCTTTTTTTTCTACATGATTTATTATTACTGATATTCCTGATCAACTTTCTTGATAAAATTGTCTCTAGGATTGATTAGGATTATGGTGAGGGTTAGGGTTAGCTTTTTTTTCTACATGATTTATTATTACTGATATTCCTGATCAACTTTCTTGATAAAATTGTCTCTAGGATTGATTAGGATTATGGTGAGGGTTAGGGTTAGGGTTAGCTTTTTTTTCTACATGATTTATTATTACTGATATTCCTGATCAACTTTCTTGATAAAATTGTCTCTAGGATTGATTAGGATTATGGTGAGGGTTAGGGTTAGCTTTTTTTTCTACATGATTTATTATTACTGATATTCCTGATCAACTTTCTTGATAAAATTGTCTCTAGGATTGATTAGGATTATGGTTAGGGTTAGGGTTAGCTTTTTTTTCTACATGATTTATTATTACTGATATTCCTGATCAACTTTCTTGATAAAATTGTCTCTAGGATTGATTAGGATTATGGTTATGGTGAGGGTTAGGGTTAGCTTTTTTTTGTACATGATTTATTATTACTGATATTCCTGATCAACTTTCTTGATAAAATTGTCTCTAGGATTGATTAGGATTATGGTTAGGGTTAGGGTTAGGGTTAGCTTTTTTTTCTACATGATTTATTATTACTGATATTCCTGATCAACTTTCTTGATAAAATTGTCTCTAGGATTGATTAGGATTATGGTTAGGGTTAGGGTTAGGGTTAGCTTTTTTTTCTACATGATTTATTATTACTGATATTCCTGATCAACTTTCTTGATAAAATTGTCTCTAGGATTGATTAGGATTATGGTTAGGGTTAGGGTTAGGGTTAGCTTTTTTTTCTACATGATTTATTATTACTGATATTCCTGATCAACTTTCTTGATAAAATTGTCTCTAGGATTGATTAGGATTATGGTTAGGGTTAGGGTTAGGGTTAGCTTTTTTTTCTACATGATTTATTATTACTGATATTCCTGATCAACTTTCTTGATAAAATTGTCTCTAGGATTGATTAGGATTATGGTTAGGGTTAGGGTTAGGGTTAGCTTTTTTTTCTACATGATTTATTATTACTGATATTCCTGATCAACTTTCTTGATAAAATTGTCTCTAGGATTGATTAGGATTATGGTTAGGGTTAGGGTTAGCTTTTTTTTCTACATGATTTATTATTACTGATATTCCTGATCAACTTTCTTGATAAAATTGTCTCTAGGATTGATTAGGATTATGGTTAGGGTTAGGGTTAGCTTTTTTTTCTACATGATTTATTATTACTGATATTCCTGATGAACTTTCTTGATAAAATTGTCTCTAGGATTGATTAGGATTATGGTTAGGGTTAGGGTTAGCTTTTTTTTCTACATGATTTATTATTACTGATATTCCTGATCAACTTTCTTGATAAAATTGTCTCTAGGATTGATTAGGATTATGGTTAGGGTTAGGGTTAGCTTTTTTTTCTACATGATTTATTATTACTGATATTCCTGATCAACTTTCTTGATAAAATTGTCTCTAGGATTGATTAGGATTATGGTGAGGGTTAGGGTTAGGGTTAGCTTTTTTTTCTACATGATTTATTATTACTGATATTCCTGATGAACTTTCTTGATAAAATTGTCTCTAGGATTGATTAGGATTATGGTTAGGGTTAGGGTTAGCTTTTTTTTCTACATGATTTATTATTACTGATATTCCTGATCAACTTTCTTGATAAAATTGTCTCTAGGATTGATTAGGATTATGGTTAGGGTTAGGGTTAGCTTTTTTTTCTACATGATTTATTATTACTGATATTCCTGATCAACTTTCTTGATAAAATTGTCTCTAGGATTGATTAGGATTATGATTAGGGTTAGGGTTAGCTTTTTTTTCTACATGATTTATTATTACTGATATTCCTGATCAACTTTCTTGATAAAATTGTCTCTAGGATTGATTAGGATTATGGTGAGGGTTAGGGTTAGCTTTTTTTTCTACATGATTTATTATTACTGATATTCCTGATCAACTTTCTTGATAAAATTGTCTCTAGGATTGATTAGGATTATGGTTAGGGTTAGGGTTAGGGTTAGCTTTTTTTTCTACATGATTTATTATTACTGATATTCCTGATGAACTTTCTTGATAAAATTGTCTCTAGGATTGATTAGGATTATGGTGAGGGTTAGGGTTAGGGTTAGCTTTTTTTTCTACATGATTTATTATTACTGATATTCCTGATCAACTTTCTTGATAAAATTGTCTCTAGGATTGATTAGGATTATGGTTAGGGTTAGGGTTAGCTTTTTTTTCTACATGATTTATTATTACTGATATTCCTGATCAACTTTCTTGATAAAATTGTCTCTAGGATTGATTAGGATTATGGTGAGGGTTAGGGTTAGCTTTTTTTTCTACATGATTTATTATTACTGATATTCCTGATCAACTTTCTTGATAAAATTGTCTCTAGGATTGATTAGGATTATGGTGAGGGTTAGGGTTAGGGTTAGCTTTTTTTTCTACATGATTTATTATTACTGATATTCCTGATCAACTTTCTTGATAAAATTGTCTCTAGGATTGATTAGGATTATGGTGAGGGTTAGGGTTAGCTTTTTTTTCTACATGATTTATTATTACTGATATTCCTGATCAACTTTCTTGATAAAATTGTCTCTAGGATTGATTAGGATTATGGTTAGGGTTAGGGTTAGCTTTTTTTTCTACATGATTTATTATTACTGATATTCCTGATCAACTTTCTTGATAAAATTGTCTCTAGGATTGATTAGGATTATGGTTATGGTGAGGGTTAGGGTTAGCTTTTTTTTGTACATGATTTATTATTACTGATATTCCTGATCAACTTTCTTGATAAAATTGTCTCTAGGATTGATTAGGATTATGGTTAGGGTTAGGGTTAGGGTTAGCTTTTTTTTGTACATGATTTATTATTACTGATATTCCTGATCAACTTTCTTGATAAAATTGTCTCTAGGATTGATTAGGATTATGGTTAGGGTTAGGGTTAGGGTTAGCTTTTTTTTCTACATGATTTATTATTACTGATATTCCTGATCAACTTTCTTGATAAAATTGTCTCTAGGATTGATTAGGATTATGGTTAGGGTTAGGGTTAGGGTTAGCTTTTTTTTCTACATGATTTATTATTACTGATATTCCTGATCAACTTTCTTGATAAAATTGTCTCTAGGATTGATTAGGATTATGGTTAGGGTTAGGGTTAGCTTTTTTTTCTACATGATTTATTATTACTGATATTCCTGATCAACTTTCTTGATAAAATTGTCTCTAGGATTGATTAGGATTATGGTTAGGGTTAGGGTTAGCTTTTTTTTCTACATGATTTATTATTACTGATATTCCTGATCAACTTTCTTGATAAAATTGTCTCTAGGATTGATTAGGATTATGGTTAGGGTTAGGGTTAGCTTTTTTTTCTACATGATTTATTATTACTGATATTCCTGATCAACTTTCTTGATAAAATTGTCTCTAGGATTGATTAGGATTATGGTTAGGGTTAGGGTTAGCTTTTTTTTCTACATGATTTATTATTACTGATATTCCTGATCAACTTTCTTGATAAAATTGTCTCTAGGATTGATTAGGATTATGGTTAGGGTTAGGGTTAGCTTTTTTTTCTACATGATTTATTATTACTGATATTCCTGATGAACTTTCTTGATAAAATTGTCTCTAGGATTGATTAGGATTATGATTAGGGTTAGGGTTAGCTTTTTTTTCTACATGATTTATTATTACTGATATTCCTGATCAACTTTCTTGATAAAATTGTCTCTAGGATTGATTAGGATTATGGTGAGGGTTAGGGTTAGCTTTTTTTTCTACATGATTTATTATTACTGATATTCCTGATCAACTTTCTTGATAAAATTGTCTCTAGGATTGATTAGGATTATGGTTAGGGTTAGGGTTAGCTTTTTTTTCTACATGATTTATTATTACTGATATTCCTGATCAACTTTCTTGATAAAATTGTCTCTAGGATTGATTAGGATTATGGTTAGGGTTAGGGTTAGCTTTTTTTTCTACATGATTTATTATTACTGATATTCCTGATCAACTTTCTTGATAAAATTGTCTCTAGGATTGATTAGGATTATGGTTAGGGTTAGGGTTAGCTTTTTTTTCTACATGATTTATTATTACTGATATTCCTGATCAACTTTCTTGATAAAATTGTCTCTAGGATTGATTAGGATTATGGTTAGGGTTAGGGTTAGCTTTTTTTTCTACATGATTTATTATTACTGATATTCCTGATCAACTTTCTTGATAAAATTGTCTCTAGGATTGATTAGGATTATGGTTAGGGTTAGGGTTAGCTTTTTTTTCTACATGATTTATTATTACTGATATTCCTGATCAACTTTCTTGATAAAATTGTCTCTAGGATTGATTAGGATTATGGTTATGGTTAGGGTTAGCTTTTTTTTCTACATGATTTATTATTACTGATATTCCTGATCAACTTTCTTGATAAAATTGTCTCTAGGATTGATTAGGATTATGGTTAGGGTTAGGGTTAGCTTTTTTTTCTACATGATTTATTATTACTGATATTCCTGATCAACTTTCTTGATAAAATTGTCTCTAGGATTGATTAGGATTATGGTTAGGGTTAGGGTTAGCTTTTTTTTCTACATGATTTATTATTACTGATATTCCTGATGAACTTTCTTGATAAAATTGTCTCTAGGATTGATTAGGATTATGGTTAGGGTTAGGGTTAGCTTTTTTTTCTACATGATTTATTATTACTGATATTCCTGATCAACTTTCTTGATAAAATTGTCTCTAGGATTGATTAGGATTATGATTAGGGTTAGGGTTAGCTTTTTTTTCTACATGATTTATTATTACTGATATTCCTGATCAACTTTCTTGATAAAATTGTCTCTAGGATTGATTAGGATTATGGTTAGGGTTAGGGTTAGCTTTTTTTTCTACATGATTTATTATTACTGATATTCCTGATCAACTTTCTTGATAAAATTGTCTCTAGGATTGATTAGGATTATGGTTAGGGTTAGGGTTAGGGTTAGCTTTTTTTTCTACATGATTTATTATTACTGATATTCCTGATCAACTTTCTTGATAAAATTGTCTCTAGGATTGATTAGGATTATGGTGAGGGTTAGGGTTAGCTTTTTTTTCTACATGATTTATTATTACTGATATTCCTGATCAACTTTCTTGATAAAATTGTCTCTAGGATTGATTAGGATTATGGTGAGGGTTAGGGTTAGCTTTTTTTTCTACATGATTTATTATTACTGATATTCCTGATGAACTTTCTTGATAAAATTGTCTCTAGGATTGATTAGGATTATGGTTAGGGTTAGGGTTAGCTTTTTTTTCTACATGATTTATTATTACTGATATTCCTGATCAACTTTCTTGATAAAATTGTCTCTAGGATTGATTAGGATTATGATTAGGGTTAGGGTTAGCTTTTTTTTCTACATGATTTATTATTACTGATATTCCTGATCAACTTTCTTGATAAAATTGTCTCTAGGATTGATTAGGATTATGGTTAGGGTTAGGGTTAGCTTTTTTTTCTACATGATTTATTATTACTGATATTCCTGATCAACTTTCTTGATAAAATTGTCTCTAGGATTGATTAGGATTATGGTTAGGGTTAGGGTTAGGGTTAGCTTTTTTTTCTACATGATTTATTATTACTGATATTCCTGATCAACTTTCTTGATAAAATTGTCTCTAGGATTGATTAGGATTATGGTTAGGGTTAGGGTTAGCTTTTTTTTCTACATGATTTATTATTACTGATATTCCTGATCAACTTTCTTGATAAAATTGTCTCTAGGATTGATTAGGATTATGGTTAGGGTTAGGGTTAGCTTTTTTTTCTACATGATTTATTATTACTGATATTCCTGATCAACTTTCTTGATAAAATTGTCTCTAGGATTGATTAGGATTATGGTTAGGGTTAGGGTTAGCTTTTTTTTCTACATGATTTATTATTACTGATATTCCTGATCAACTTTCTTGATAAAATTGTCTCTAGGATTGATTAGGATTATGGTTAGGGTTAGGGTTAGCTTTTTTTTCTACATGATTTATTATTACTGATATTCCTGATCAACTTTCTTGATAAAATTGTCTCTAGGATTGATTAGGATTATGGTTAGGGTTAGGGTTAGCTTTTTTTTCTACATGATTTATTATTACTGATATTCCTGATCAACTTTCTTGATAAAATTGTCTCTAGGATTGATTAGGATTATGATTAGGGTTAGGGTTAGCTTTTTTTTCTACATGATTTATTATTACTGATATTCCTGATCAACTTTCTTGATAAAATTGTCTCTAGGATTTTATAGGATTATGGTGAGGGTTAGGGTTAGCTTTTTTTTCTACATGATTTATTATTACTGATATTCCTGATCAACTTTCTTGATAAAATTGTCTCTAGGATTGATTAGGATTATGGTGAGGGTTAGGGTTAGCTTTTTTTTCTACATGATTTATTATTACTGATATTCCTGATCAACTTTCTTGATAAAATTGTCTCTAGGATTGATTAGGATTATGGTTAGGGTTAGGGTTAGGGTTAGCTTTTTTTTCTACATGATTTATTATTACTGATATTCCTGATCAACTTTCTTGATAAAATTGTCTCTAGGATTGATTAGGATTATGGTGAGGGTTAGGGTTAGGGTTAGCTTTTTTTTCTACATGATTTATTATTACTGATATTCCTGATCAACTTTCTTGATAAAATTGTCTCTAGGATTTTATAGGATTATGGTGAGGGTTAGGGTTAGCTTTTTTTTCTACATGATTTATTATTACTGATATTCCTGATCAACTTTCTTGATAAAATTGTCTCTAGGATTGGTTAGGATTATGATGAGGGTTAGGGTTAGCTTTTTTTTCTACATGATTTATTATTACTGATATTCCTGATCAACTTTCTTGATAAAATTGTCTCTAGGATTGATTAGGATTATGATGAGGGTTAGGGTTAGGGTTAGCTTTTTTTTCTACATGATTTATTATTACTGATATTCCTGATCAACTTTCTTGATAAAATTGTCTCTAGGATTTTATAGGATTATGGTGAGGGTTAGGGTTAGCTTTTTTTTCTACATGATTTATTATTACTGATATTCCTGATCAACTTTCTTGATAAAATTGTCTCTAGGATTTTATAGGATTATGGTGAGGGTTAGGGTTAGCTTTTTTTTCTACATGATTTATTATTACTGATATTCCTGATCAACTTTCTTGATAAAATTGTCTCTAGGATTGATTAGGATATTGGTGAGGGTTAGGGTTAGCTTTTTTTTCTACATGATTTATTATTACTGATATTCCTGATCAACTTTCTTGATAAAATTGTCTCTAGGATTTTATAGGATTATGGTGAGGGTTAGGGTTAGCTTTTTTTTCTACATGATTTATTATTACTGATATTCCTGATCAACTTTCTTGATAAAATTGTCTCTAGGATTTTATAGGATTATGGTGAGGGTTAGGGTTAGCTTTTTTTTCTACATGATTTATTATTACTGATATTCCTGATCAACTTTCTTGATAAAATTGTCTCTAGGATTTTATAGGATTATGGTGAGGGTTAGGGTTAGCTTTTTTTTCTACATGATTTATTATTACTGATATTCCTGATCAACTTTCTTGATAAAATTGTCTCTAGGATTTTATAGGATTATGGTGAGGGTTAGGGTTAGCTTTTTTTTCTACATGATTTATTATTACTGATATTCCTGATCAACTTTCTTGATAAAATTGTCTCTAGGATTTTATAGGATTATGGTGAGGGTTAGGGTTAGCTTTTTTTTCTACATGATTTATTATTACTGATATTCCTGATCAACTTTCTTGATAAAATTGTCTCTAGGATTTTATAGGATTATGGTGAGGGTTAGGGTTAGCTTTTTTTTCTACATGATTTATTATTACTGATATTCCTGATCAACTTTCTTGATAAAATTGTCTCTAGGATTTTATAGGATTATGGTGAGGGTTAGGGTTAGCTTTTTTTTCTACATGATTTATTATTACTGATATTCCTGATCAACTTTCTTGATAAAATTGTCTCTAGGATTTTATAGGATTATGGTGAGGGTTAGGGTTAGCTTTTTTTTCTACATGATTTATTATTACTGATATTCCTGATCAACTTTCTTGATAAAATTGTCTCTAGGATTGATTAGGATATTGGTGAGGGTTAGGGTTAGCTTTTTTTTCTACATGATTTATTATTACTGATATTCCTGATCAACTTTCTTGATAAAATTGTCTCTAGGATTTTATAGGATTATGGTGAGGGTTAGGGTTAGCTTTTTTTTCTACATGATTTATTATTACTGATATTCCTGATCAACTTTCTTGATAAAATTGTCTCTAGGATTTTATAGGATTATGGTGAGGGTTAGGGTTAGCTTTTTTTTCTACATGATTTATTATTACTGATATTCCTGATCAACTTTCTTGATAAAATTGTCTCTAGGATTTTATAGGATTATGGTGAGGGTTAGGGTTAGCTTTTTTTTCTACATGATTTATTATTACTGATATTCCTGATCAACTTTCTTGATAAAATTGTCTCTAGGATTTTATAGGATTATGGTGAGGGTTAGGGTTAGCTTTTTTTTCTACATGATTTATTATTACTGATATTCCTGATCAACTTTCTTGATAAAATTGTCTCTAGGATTGATTAGGATATTGGTGAGGGTTAGGGTTAGCTTTTTTTTCTACATGATTTATTATTACTGATATTCCTGATCAACTTTCTTGATAAAATTGTCTCTAGGATTTTATAGGATTATGGTGAGGGTTAGGGTTAGCTTTTTTTTCTACATGATTTATTATTACTGATATTCCTGATCAACTTTCTTGATAAAATTGTCTCTAGGATTTTATAGGATTATGGTGAGGGTTAGGGTTAGCTTTTTTTTCTACATGATTTATTATTACTGATATTCCTGATCAACTTTCTTGATAAAATTGTCTCTAGGATTTTATAGGATTATGGTGAGGGTTAGGGTTAGCTTTTTTTTCTACATGATTTATTATTACTGATATTCCTGATCAACTTTCTTGATAAAATTGTCTCTAGGATTTTATAGGATTATGGTGAGGGTTAGGGTTAGCTTTTTTTTCTACATGATTTATTATTACTGATATTCCTGATCAACTTTCTTGATAAAATTGTCTCTAGGATTTTATAGGATTATGGTGAGGGTTAGGGTTAGCTTTTTTTTCTACATGATTTATTATTACTGATATTCCTGATCAACTTTCTTGATAAAATTGTCTCTAGGATTTTATAGGATTATGGTGAGGGTTAGGGTTAGCTTTTTTTTCTACATGATTTATTATTACTGATATTCCTGATCAACTTTCTTGATAAAATTGTCTCTAGGATTGATTAGGATATTGGTGAGGGTTAGGGTTAGCTTTTTTTTCTACATGCTTTATTATTACTGATATTCCTGATCAACTTTCTTGATAAAATTGTCTCTAGGATTGATTAGGATATTGGTGAGGGTTAGGGTTAGCTTTTTTTTCTACATGATTTATTATTACTGATATTCCTGATGAACTTTCTTGATAAAATTGTCTCTAGGATTTTATAGGATTATGGTGAGGGTTAGGGTTAGCTTTTTTTTCTACATGATTTATTATTACTGATATTCCTGATCAACTTTCTTGATAAAATTGTCTCTAGGATTGATTAGGATATTGGTGAGGGTTAGGGTTAGCTTTTTTTTCTACATGATTTATTATTACTGATATTCCTGATCAACTTTCTTGATAAAATTGTCTCTAGGATTTTATAGGATTATGGTGAGGGTTAGGGTTAGCTTTTTTTTCTACATGATTTATTATTACTGATATTCCTGATGAACTTTCTTGATAAAATTGTCTCTAGGATTTTATAGGATTATGGTGAGGGTTAGGGTTAGCTTTTTTTTCTACATGCTTTCTTATTACTGATATTCCTGATCAACTTTCTTGATAAAATTGTCTCTAGGATTTTATAGGATTATGGTGAGGGTTAGGGTTAGCTTTTTTTTCTACATGATTTATTATTACTGATATTCCTGATCAACTTTCTTGATAAAATTGTCTCTAGGATTTTATAGGATTATGGTGAGGGTTAGGGTTAGCTTTTTTTTCTACATGATTTATTATTACTGATATTCCTGATCAACTTTCTTGATAAAATTGTCTCTAGGATTGATTAGGATATTGGTGAGGGTTAGGGTTAGCTTTTTTTTCTACATGCTTTATTATTACTGATATTCCTGATCAACTTTCTTGATAAAATTGTCTCTAGGATTGATTAGGATATTGGTGAGGGTTAGGGTTAGCTTTTTTTTCTACATGATTTATTATTACTGATATTCCTGATCAACTTTCTTGATAAAATTGTCTCTAGGATTTTATAGGATTATGGTGAGGGTTAGGGTTAGCTTTTTTTTCTACATGATTTATTATTACTGATATTCCTGATCAACTTTCTTGATAAAATTGTCTCTAGGATTTTATAGGATTATGGTGAGGGTTAGGGTTAGCTTTTTTTTCTACATGATTTATTATTACTGATATTCCTGATCAACTTTCTTGATAAAATTGTCTCTAGGATTGATTAGGATTATGATGAGGGTTAGGGTTAGCTTTTTTTTCTACATGATTTATTATTACTGATATTCCTGATCAACTTTCTTGATAAAATTGTCTCTAGGATTTTATAGGATTATGGTGAGGGTTAGGGTTAGCTTTTTTTTCTACATGATTTATTATTACTGATATTCCTGATCAACTTTCTTGATAAAATTGTCTCTAGGATTGGTTAGGATTATGATGAGGGTTAGGGTTAGCTTTTTTTTCTACATGATTTATTATTACTGATATTCCTGATCAACTTTCTTGATAAAATTGTCTCTAGGATTGATTAGGATTATGATGAGGGTTAGGGTTAGCTTTTTTTTCTACATGATTTATTATTACTGATATTCCTGATCAACTTTCTTGATAAAATTGTCTCTAGGATTTTATAGGATTATGGTGAGGGTTAGGGTTAGCTTTTTTTTCTACATGATTTATTATTACTGATATTCCTGATCAACTTTCTTGATAAAATTGTCTCTAGGATTTTATAGGATTATGGTGAGGGTTAGGGTTAGCTTTTTTTTCTACATGATTTATTATTACTGATATTCCTGATCAACTTTCTTGATAAAATTGTCTCTAGGATTGATTAGGATATTGGTGAGGGTTAGGGTTAGCTTTTTTTTCTACATGATTTATTATTACTGATATTCCTGATCAACTTTCTTGATAAAATTGTCTCTAGGATTGATTAGGATTATGGTGAGGGTTAGGGTTAGCTTTTTTTTCTACATGATTTATTATTACTGATATTCCTGATCAACTTTCTTGATAAAATTGTCTCTAGGATTTTATAGGATTATGGTGAGGGTTAGGGTTAGCTTTTTTTTCTACATGATTTATTATTACTGATATTCCTGATCAACTTTCTTGATAAAATTGTCTCTAGGATTGATTAGGATATTGGTGAGGGTTAGGGTTAGCTTTTTTTTCTACATGATTTATTATTACTGATATTCCTGATCAACTTTCTTGATAAAATTGTCTCTAGGATTTTATAGGATTATGGTGAGGGTTAGGGTTAGCTTTTTTTTCTACATGATTTATTATTACTGATATTCCTGATCAACTTTCTTGATAAAATTGTCTCTAGGATTTTATAGGATTATGGTGAGGGTTAGGGTTAGCTTTTTTTTCTACATGATTTATTATTACTGATATTCCTGATCAACTTTCTTGATAAAATTGTCTCTAGGATTGATTAGGATATTGGTGAGGGTTAGGGTTAGCTTTTTTTTCTACATGATTTATTATTACTGATATTCCTGATCAACTTTCTTGATAAAATTGTCTCTAGGATTTTATAGGATTATGGTGAGGGTTAGGGTTAGCTTTTTTTTCTACATGATTTATTATTACTGATATTCCTGATCAACTTTCTTGATAAAATTGTCTCTAGGATTGGTTAGGATTATGATGAGGGTTAGGGTTAGCTTTTTTTTCTACATGATTTATTATTACTGATATTCCTGATCAACTTTCTTGATAAAATTGTCTCTAGGATTGATTAGGATTATGATGAGGGTTAGGGTTAGCTTTTTTTTCTACATGATTTATTATTACTGATATTCCTGATGAACTTTCTTGATAAAATTGTCTCTAGGATTGATTAGGATTATGGTGAGGGTTAGGGTTAGCTTTTTTTTCTACATGATTTATTATTACTGATATTCCTGATCAACTTTCTTGATAAAATTGTCTCTAGGATTTTATAGGATTATGGTGAGGGTTAGGGTTAGCTTTTTTTTCTACATGATTTATTATTACTGATATTCCTGATCAACTTTCTTGATAAAATTGTCTCTAGGATTGATTAGGATATTGGTGAGGGTTAGGGTTAGCTTTTTTTTCTACATGATTTATTATTACTGATATTCCTGATCAACTTTCTTGATAAAATTGTCTCTAGGATTTTATAGGATTATGGTGAGGGTTAGGGTTAGCTTTTTTTTCTACATGATTTATTATTACTGATATTCCTGATGAACTTTCTTGATAAAATTGTCTCTAGGATTGATTAGGATATTGGTGAGGGTTAGGGTTAGCTTTTTTTTCTACATGATTTATTATTACTGATATTCCTGATCAACTTTCTTGATAAAATTGTCTCTAGGATTGATTAGGATATTGGTGAGGGTTAGGGTTAGCTTTTTTTTCTACATGATTTATTATTACTGATATTCCTGATCAACTTTCTTGATAAAATTGTCTCTAGGATTTTATAGGATATTGGTGAGGGTTAGGGTTAGCTTTTTTTTCTACATGATTTATTATTACTGATATTCCTGATCAACTTTCTTGATAAAATTGTCTCTAGGATTGGTTAGGATTATGGTGAGGGTTAGGGTTAGCTTTTTTTTCTACATGATTTATTATTACTGATATTCCTGATCAACTTTCTTGATAAAATTGTCTCTAGGATTTTATAGGATTATGGTGAGGGTTAGGGTTAGCTTTTTTTTCTACATGATTTATTATTACTGATATTCCTGATCAACTTTCTTGATAAAATTGTCTCTAGGATTGATTAGGATATTGGTGAGGGTTAGGGTTAGCTTTTTTTTCTACATGATTTATTATTACTGATATTCCTGATCAACTTTCTTGATAAAATTGTCTCTAGGATTTTATAGGATTATGATGAGGGTTAGGGTTAGCTTTTTTTTCTACATGATTTATTATTACTGATATTCCTGATCAACTTTCTTGATAAAATTGTCTCTAGGATTTTATAGGATTATGGTGAGGGTTAGGGTTAGCTTTTTTTTCTACATGATTTATTATTACTGATATTCCTGATCAACTTTCTTGATAAAATTGTCTCTAGGATTGATTAGGATTATGATGAGGGTTAGGGTTAGCTTTTTTTTCTACATGATTTATTATTACTGATATTCCTGATCAACTTTCTTGATAAAATTGTCTCTAGGATTTTATAGGATTATGGTGAGGGTTAGGGTTAGCTTTTTTTTCTACATGATTTATTATTACTGATATTCCTGATCAACTTTCTTGATAAAATTGTCTCTAGGATTGATTAGGATTATGATGAGGGTTAGGGTTAGCTTTTTTTTCTACATGATTTATTATTACTGATATTCCTGATCAACTTTCTTGATAAAATTGTCTCTAGGATTTTATAGGATTATGGTGAGGGTTAGGGTTAGCTTTTTTTTCTACATGATTTATTATTACTGATATTCCTGATCAACTTTCTTGATAAAATTGTCTCTAGGATTTTATAGGATTATGGTGAGGGTTAGGGTTAGCTTTTTTTTCTACATGATTTATTATTACTGATATTCCTGATCAACTTTCTTGATAAAATTGTCTCTAGGATTTTATAGGATTATGATGAGGGTTAGGGTTAGCTTTTTTTTCTACATGATTTATTATTACTGATATTCCTGATCAACTTTCTTGATAAAATTGTCTCTAGGATTTTATAGGATTATGGTGAGGGTTAGGGTTAGCTTTTTTTTCTACATGATTTATTATTACTGATATTCCTGATCAACTTTCTTGATAAAATTGTCTCTAGGATTGATTAGGATTATGATGAGGGTTAGGGTTAGCTTTTTTTTCTACATGATTTATTATTACTGATATTCCTGATCAACTTTCTTGATAAAATTGTCTCTAGGATTTTATAGGATTATGGTGAGGGTTAGGGTTAGCTTTTTTTTCTACATGATTTATTATTACTGATATTCCTGATCAACTTTCTTGATAAAATTGTCTCTAGGATTGATTAGGATTATGATGAGGGTTAGGGTTAGCTTTTTTTTCTACATGATTTATTATTACTGATATTCCTGATCAACTTTCTTGATAAAATTGTCTCTAGGATTTTATAGGATTATGGTGAGGGTTAGGGTTAGCTTTTTTTTCTACATGATTTATTATTACTGATATTCCTGATCAACTTTCTTGATAAAATTGTCTCTAGGATTGATTAGGATTATGATGAGGGTTAGGGTTAGCTTTTTTTTCTACATGATTTATTATTACTGATATTCCTGATCAACTTTCTTGATAAAATTGTCTCTAGGATTTTATAGGATTATGGTGAGGGTTAGGGTTAGCTTTTTTTTCTACATGATTTATTATTACTGATATTCCTGATCAACTTTCTTGATAAAATTGTCTCTAGGATTTTATAGGATTATGGTGAGGGTTAGGGTTAGCTTTTTTTTCTACATGATTTATTATTACTGATATTCCTGATCAACTTTCTTGATAAAATTGTCTCTAGGATTGATTAGGATTATGGTGAGGGTTAGGGTTAGGGTTAGCTTTTTTTTCTACATGATTTATTATTACTGATATTCCTGATCAACTTTCTTGATAAAATTGTCTCTAGGATTGATTAGGATATTGATGAGGGTTAGGGTTAGCTTTTTTTTCTACATGCTTTATTATTACTGATATTCCTGATGAACTTTCTTGATAAAATTGTCTCTAGGATTGATTAGGATATTGGTGAGGGTTAGGGTTAGCTTTTTTTTCTACATGATTTATTATTACTGATATTCCTGATCAACTTTCTTGATAAAATTGTCTCTAGGATTGATTAGGATATTGGTGAGGGTTAGGGTTAGCTTTTTTTTCTACATGATTTATTATTACTGATATTCCTGATGAACTTTCTTGATAAAATTGTCTCTAGGATTGATTAGGATATTGGTGAGGGTTAGGGTTAGCTTTTTTTTCTACATGATTTATTATTACTGATATTCCTGATCAACTTTCTTGATAAAATTGTCTCTAGGATTGATTAGGATATTGGTGAGGGTTAGGGTTAGGGTTAGCTTTTTTTTCTACATGATTTATTATTACTGATATTCCTGATCAACTTTCTTGATAAAATTGTCTCTAGGATTGATTAGGATATTGATTAGGGTTAGGGTTAGCTTTTTTTTCTACATGCTTTATTATTACTGATATTCCTGATGAACTTTCTTGATAAAATTGTCTCTAGGATTGATTAGGATATTGGTGAGGGTTAGGGTTAGCTTTTTTTCTACATGATTTATTATTACTGATATTCCTGATCAACTTTCTTGATAAAATTGTCTCTAGGATTGATTAGGATATTGGTGAGGGTTAGGGTTAGGGTTAGCTTTTTTTTCTACATGATTTATTATTACTGATATTCCTGATCAACTTTCTTGATAAAATTGTCTCTAGGATTGATTAGGATATTGGTGAGGGTTAGGGTTAGCTTTTTTTTCTACATGATTTATTATTACTGATATTCCTGATCAACTTTCTTGATAAAATTGTCTCTAGGATTGATTAGGATATTGGTGAGGGTTAGGGTTAGCTTTTTTTTCTACATGATTTATTATTACTGATATTCCTGATCAACTTTCTTGATAAAATTGTCTCTAGGATTGATTAGGATATTGGTGAGGGTTAGGGTTAGGGTTAGCTTTTTTTTCTACATGATTTATTATTACTGATATTCCTGATCAACTTTCTTGATAAAATTGTCTCTAGGATTGATTAGGATATTGGTGAGGGTTAGGGTTAGCTTTTTTTTCTACATGATTTATTATTACTGATATTCCTGATGAACTTTCTTGATAAAATTGTCTCTAGGATTGATTAGGATATTGGTGAGGGTTAGGGTTAGCTTTTTTTTCTACATGATTTATTATTACTGATATTCCTGATCAACTTTCTTGATAAAATTGTCTCTAGGATTGATTAGGATATTGGTGAGGGTTAGGGTTAGGGTTAGCTTTTTTTTCTACATGATTTATTATTACTGATATTCCTGATCAACTTTCTTGATAAAATTGTCTCTAGGATTGATTAGGATATTGGTGAGGGTTAGGGTTAGCTTTTTTTTCTACATGATTTATTATTACTGATATTCCTGATGAACTTTCTTGATAAAATTGTCTCTAGGATTGATTAGGATATTGGTGAGGGTTAGGGTTAGCTTTTTTTTCTACATGATTTATTATTACTGATATTCCTGATCAACTTTCTTGATAAAATTGTCTCTAGGATTGATTAGGATATTGGTGAGGGTTAGGGTTAGGGTTAGCTTTTTTTTCTACATGATTTATTATTACTGATATTCCTGATCAACTTTCTTGATAAAATTGTCTCTAGGATTGATTAGGATATTGGTGAGGGTTAGGGTTAGCTTTTTTTTCTACATGATTTATTATTACTGATATTCCTGATGAACTTTCTTGATAAAATTGTCTCTAGGATTGATTAGGATATTGGTGAGGGTTAGGGTTAGCTTTTTTTTCTACATGATTTATTATTACTGATATTCCTGATCAACTTTCTTGATAAAATTGTCTCTAGGATTGATTAGGATATTGGTGAGGGTTAGGGTTAGGGTTAGCTTTTTTTTCTACATGATTTATTATTACTGATATTCCTGATCAACTTTCTTGATAAAATTGTCTCTAGGATTGATTAGGATATTGGTGAGGGTTAGGGTTAGCTTTTTTTTCTACATGATTTATTATTACTGATATTCCTGATGAACTTTCTTGATAAAATTGTCTCTAGGATTGATTAGGATATTGGTGAGGGTTAGGGTTAGCTTTTTTTTCTACATGATTTATTATTACTGATATTCCTGATCAACTTTCTTGATAAAATTGTCTCTAGGATTGATTAGGATATTGGTGAGGGTTAGGGTTAGGGTTAGCTTTTTTTTCTACATGATTTATTATTACTGATATTCCTGATCAACTTTCTTGATAAAATTGTCTCTAGGATTGATTAGGATATTGGTGAGGGTTAGGGTTAGCTTTTTTTTCTACATGATTTATTATTACTGATATTCCTGATGAACTTTCTTGATAAAATTGTCTCTAGGATTGATTAGGATATTGGTGAGGGTTAGGGTTAGCTTTTTTTTCTACATGATTTATTATTACTGATATTCCTGATCAACTTTCTTGATAAAATTGTCTCTAGGATTGATTAGGATATTGGTGAGGGTTAGGGTTAGGGTTAGCTTTTTTTTCTACATGATTTATTATTACTGATATTCCTGATGAACTTTCTTGATAAAATTGTCTCTAGGATTGATTAGGATATTGGTGAGGGTTAGGGTTAGCTTTTTTTTCTACATGATTTATTATTACTGATATTCCTGATCAACTTTCTTGATAAAATTGTCTCTAGGATTGATTAGGATATTGGTGAGGGTTAGGGTTAGGGTTAGCTTTTTTTTCTACATGATTTATTATTACTGATATTCCTGATCAACTTTCTTGATAAAATTGTCTCTAGGATTGATTAGGATATTGGTGAGGGTTAGGGTTAGGGTTAGCTTTTTTTTCTACATGATTTATTATTACTGATATTCCTGATCAACTTTCTTGATAAAATTGTCTCTAGGATTGATTAGGATATTGGTGAGGGTTAGGGTTAGCTTTTTTTTCTACATGATTTATTATTACTGATATTCCTGATCAACTTTCTTGATAAAATTGTCTCTAGGATTGATTAGGATATTGGTGAGGGTTAGGGTTAGCTTTTTTTTCTACATGATTTATTATTACTGATATTCCTGATGAACTTTCTTGATAAAATTGTCTCTAGGATTGATTAGGATATTGGTGAGGGTTAGGGTTAGCGTTTTTTCTACATGATTTATTATTACTGATATTCCTGATCAACTTTCTTGATAAAATTGTCTCTAGGATTGATTAGGATATTGGTGAGGGTTAGGGTTAGGGTTAGCTTTTTTTTCTACATGATTTATTATTACTGATATTCCTGATCAACTTTCTTGATAAAATTGTCTCTAGGATTGATTAGGATATTGGTGAGGGTTAGGGTTAGCTTTTTTTTCTACATGATTTATTATTACTGATATTCCTGATGAACTTTCTTGATAAAATTGTCTCTAGGATTGATTAGGATATTGGTGAGGGTTAGGGTTAGCTTTTTTTTCTACATGATTTATTATTACTGATATTCCTGATCAACTTTCTTGATAAAATTGTCTCTAGGATTGATTAGGATATTGGTGAGGGTTAGGGTTAGGGTTAGCTTTTTTTTCTACATGATTTATTATTACTGATATTCCTGATCAACTTTCTTGATAAAATTGTCTCTAGGATTGATTAGGATATTGGTGAGGGTTAGGGTTAGCTTTTTTTTCTACATGATTTATTATTACTGATATTCCTGATCAACTTTCTTGATAAAATTGTCTCTAGGATTGATTAGGATATTGGTGAGGGTTAGGGTTAGGGTTAGCTTTTTTTTCTACATGATTTATTATTACTGATATTCCTGATCAACTTTCTTGATAAAATTGTCTCTAGGATTGATTAGGATATTGGTGAGGGTTAGGGTTAGCTTTTTTTTCTACATGATTTATTATTACTGATATTCCTGATCAACTTTCTTGATAAAATTGTCTCTAGGATTGATTAGGATATTGGTGAGGGTTAGGGTTAGCTTTTTTTTCTACATGATTTATTATTACTGATATTCCTGATGAACTTTCTTGATAAAATTGTCTCTAGGATTGATTAGGATATTGGTGAGGGTTAGGGTTAGCTTTTTTTTCTACATGATTTATTATTACTGATATTCCTGATCAACTTTCTTGATAAAATTGTCTCTAGGATTGATTAGGATATTGGTGAGGGTTAGGGTTAGGGTTAGCTTTTTTTTCTACATGATTTATTATTACTGATATTCCTGATCAACTTTCTTGATAAAATTGTCTCTAGGATTGATTAGGATATTGATGAGGGTTAGGGTTAGCTTTTTTTTCTACATGCTTTATTATTACTGATATTCCTGATGAACTTTCTTGATAAAATTGTCTCTAGGATTGATTAGGATATTGGTGAGGGTTAGGGTTAGCTTTTTTTTCTACATGATTTATTATTACTGATATTCCTGATCAACTTTCTTGATAAAATTGTCTCTAGGATTGATTAGGATATTGATGAGGGTTAGGGTTAGCTTTTTTTTTCTACATGATTTATTATTACTGATATTCCTGATGAACTTTCTTGATAAAATTGTCTCTAGGATTGATTAGGATATTGGTGAGGGTTAGGGTTAGCTTTTTTTTCTACATGATTTATTATTACTGATATTCCTGATCAACTTTCTTGATAAAATTGTCTCTAGGATTGATTAGGATATTGGTGAGGGTTAGGGTTAGGGTTAGCTTTTTTTTCTACATGATTTATTATTACTGATATTCCTGATCAACTTTCTTGATAAAATTGTCTCTAGGATTGATTAGGATTATGGTGAGGGTTAGGGTTAGCTTTTTTTTCTACATGATTTATTATTACTGATATTCCTGATGAACTTTCTTGATAAAATTGTCTCTAGGATTGATTAGGATATTGGTGAGGGTTAGGGTTAGCTTTTTTTTCTACATGATTTATTATTACTGATATTCCTGATCAACTTTCTTGATAAAATTGTCTCTAGGATTGATTAGGATATTGGTGAGGGTTAGGGTTAGGGTTAGCTTTTTTTTCTACATGATTTATTATTACTGATATTCCTGATCAACTTTCTTGATAAAATTGTCTCTAGGATTGATTAGGATATTGGTGAGGGTTAGGGTTAGCTTTTTTTTCTACCTGATTCATTATTACTGATATTCCTGATCAACTTTCTTGATAAAATTGTCTCTAGGATTGATTAGGATATTGGTGAGGGTTAGGGTTAGGGTTAGCTTTTTTTTCTACATGATTTATTATTACTGATATTCCTGATCAACTTTCTTGATAAAATTGTCTCTAGGATTGATTAGGATATTGGTGAGGGTTAGGGTTAGCTTTTTTTTCTACATGATTTATTATTACTGATATTCCTGATCAACTTTCTTGATAAAATTGTCTCTAGGATTGATTAGGATATTGGTGAGGGTTAGGGTTAGCTTTTTTTTCTACCTGATTTATTATTACTGATATTCCTGATCAACTTTCTTGATAAAATTGTCTCTAGGATTGATTAGGATATTGGTGAGGGTTAGGGTTAGGGTTAGCTTTTTTTTCTACATGATTTATTATTACTGATATTCCTGATCAACTTTCTTGATAAAATTGTCTCTAGGATTGATTAGGATATTGGTGAGGGTTAGGGTTAGCTTTTTTTTCTACCTGATTTATTATTACTGATATTCCTGATCAACTTTCTTGATAAAATTGTCTCTAGGATTGATTAGGATATTGGTGAGGGTTAGGGTTAGCTTTTTTTTCTACATGATTTATTATTACTGATATTCCTGATCAACTTTCTTGATAAAATTGTCTCTAGGATTGATTAGGATATTGGTGAGGGTTAGGGTTAGCTTTTTTTTCTACATGATTTATTATTACTGATATTCCTGATCAACTTTCTTGATAAAATTGTCTCTAGGATTGATTAGGATTATGGTGAGGGTTAGGGTTAGCTTTTTTTTCTACATGATTTATTATTACTGATATTCCTGATCAACTTTCTTGATAAAATTGTCTCTAGGATTGATTAGGGTATTGGTGAGGGTTAGGGTTAGCTTTTTTTTCTACATGATTTATTATTACTGATATTCCTGATCAACTTTCTTGATAAAATTGTCTCTAGGATTGATTAGGATATTGGTGAGGGTTAGGGTTAGCTTTTTTTTCTACATGATTTATTATTACTGATATTCCTGATCAACTTTCTTGATAAAATTGTCTCTAGGATTGATTAGGATTATGGTGAGGGTTAGGGTTAGCTTTTTTTTCTACATGATTTATTATTACTGATATTCCTGATCAACTTTCTTGATAAAATTGTCTCTAGGATTGATTAGGATATTGGTGAGGGTTAGGGTTAGCTTTTTTTTCTACATGATTTATTATTACTGATATTCCTGATCAACTTTCTTGATAAAATTGTCTCTAGGATTGATTAGGATATTGGTGAGGGTTAGGGTTAGCTTTTTTTTCTACCTGATTTATTATTACTGATATTCCTGATCAACTTTCTTGATAAAATTGTCTCTAGGATTGATTAGGATATTGGTGAGGGTTAGGGTTAGGGTTAGCTTTTTTTTCTACATGATTTATTATTACTGATATTCCTGATCAACTTTCTTGATAAAATTGTCTCTAGGATTGATTAGGATATTGGTGAGGGTTAGGGTTAGCTTTTTTTTCTACCTGATTTATTATTACTGATATTCCTGATCAACTTTCTTGATAAAATTGTCTCTAGGATTGATTAGGATATTGGTGAGGGTTAGGGTTAGCTTTTTTTTCTACATGATTTATTATTACTGATATTCCTGATCAACTTTCTTGATAAAATTCTCTCTAGGATTGATTAGGATATTGGTGAGGGTTAGGGTTAGCTTTTTTTTCTACATGATTTATTATTACTGATATTCCTGATCAACTTTCTTGATAAAATTGTCTCTAGGATTGATTAGGGTATTGGTGAGGGTTAGGGTTAGCTTTTTTTTCTACATGATTTATTATTACTGATATTCCTGATCAACTTTCTTGATAAAATTGTCTCTAGGATTGATTAGGATATTGGTGAGGGTTAGGGTTAGCTTTTTTTTCTACATGATTTATTATTACTGATATTCCTGATCAACTTTCTTGATAAAATTGTCTCTAGGATTGATTAGGATTATGGTGAGGGTTAGGGTTAGCTTTTTTTTCTACATGATTTATTATTACTGATATTCCTGATCAACTTTCTTGATAAAATTGTCTCTAGGATTGATTAGGATATTGGTGAGGGTTAGGGTTAGCTTTTTTTTCTACATGATTTATTATTACTGATATTCCTGATCAACTTTCTTGATAAAATTGTCTCTAGGATTGATTAGGATATTGGTGAGGGTTAGGGTTAGCTTTTTTTCTACCTGATTTATTATTACTGATATTCCTGATCAACTTTCTTGATAAAATTGTCTCTAGGATTGATTAGGATATTGGTGAGGGTTAGGGTTAGGGTTAGCTTTTTTTTCTACATGATTTATTATTACTGATATTCCTGATCAACTTTCTTGATAAAATTGTCTCTAGGATTGATTAGGATATTGGTGAGGGTTAGGGTTAGCTTTTTTTTCTACATGATTTATTATTACTGATATTCCTGATCAACTTTCTTGATAAAATTGTCTCTAGGATTGATTAGGATATTGGTGAGGGTTAGGGTTAGGGTTAGCTTTTTTTTCTACATGATTTATTATTACTGATATTCCTGATCAACTTTCTTGATAAAATTGTCTCTAGGATTGATTAGGATATTGGTGAGGGTTAGGGTTAGCTTTTTTTTCTACATGATTTATTATTACTGATATTCCTGATCAACTTTCTTGATAAAATTGTCTCTAGGATTGATTAGGATATTGGTGAGGGTTAGGGTTAGCTTTTTTTTCTACATGATTTATTATTACTGATATTCCTGATCAACTTTCTTGATAAAATTGTCTCTAGGATTGATTAGGATTATGGTGAGGGTTAGGGTTAGCTTTTTTTTCTACATGATTTATTATTACTGATATTCCTGATCAACTTTCTTGATAAAATTGTCTCTAGGATTGATTAGGATATTGGTGAGGGTTAGGGTTAGCTTTTTTTTCTACATGATTTATTATTACTGATATTCCTGATCAACTTTCTTGATAAAATTGTCTCTAGGATTGATTAGGATATTGGTGAGGGTTAGGGTTAGCTTTTTTTTCTACATGATTTATTATTACTGATATTCCTGATCAACTTTCTTGATAAAATTGTCTCTAGGATTGATTAGGATTATGGTGAGGGTTAGGGTTAGCTTTTTTTTCTACATGATTTATTATTACTGATATTCCTGATCAACTTTCTTGATAAAATTGTCTCTAGGATTGATTAGGATATTGGTGAGGGTTAGGGTTAGCTTTTTTTTCTACATGATTTATTATTACTGATATTCCTGATCAACTTTCTTGATAAAATTGTCTCTAGGATTGATTAGGATATTGGTGAGGGTTAGGGTTAGCTTTTTTTTCTACATGATTTATTATTACTGATATTCCTGATCAACTTTCTTGATAAAATTGTCTCTAGGATTGATTAGGATATTGGTGAGGGTTAGGGTTAGGGTTAGCTTTTTTTTCTACATGATTTATTATTACTGATATTCCTGATCAACTTTCTTGATAAAATTGTCTCTAGGATTGATTAGGATATTGGTGAGGGTTAGGGTTAGCTTTTTTTCTACCTGATTTATTATTACTGATATTCCTGATGAACTTTCTTGATAAAATTGTCTCTAGGATTGATTAGGATATTGGTGAGGGTTAGGGTTAGGGTTAGCTTTTTTTTCTACATGATTTATTATTACTGATATTCCTGATCAACTTTCTTGATAAAATTGTCTCTAGGATTGATTAGGATATTGGTGAGGGTTAGGGTTAGCTTTTTTTTCTACATGATTTATTATTACTGATATTCCTGATCAACTTTCTTGATAAAATTGTCTCTAGGATTGATTAGGATTATGGTGAGGGTTAGGGTTAGCTTTTTTTTCTACCTGATTTATTATTACTGATATTCCTGATCAACTTTCTTGATAAAATTGTCTCTAGGATTGATTAGGATATTGGTGAGGGTTAGGGTTAGGGTTAGCTTTTTTTTCTACATGATTTATTATTACTGATATTCCTGATCAACTTTCTTGATAAAATTGTCTCTAGGATTGATTAGGATATTGGTGAGGGTTAGGGTTAGCTTTTTTTTCTACCTGATTTATTATTACTGATATTCCTGATCAACTTTCTTGATAAAATTGTCTCTAGGATTGATTAGGATATTGGTGAGGGTTAGGGTTAGCTTTTTTTTCTACCTGATTTATTATTACTGATATTCCTGATCAACTTTCTTGATAAAATTGTCTCTAGGATTGATTAGGATATTGGTGAGGGTTAGGGTTAGCTTTTTTTTCTACATGATTTATTATTACTGATATTCCTGATCAACTTTCTTGATAAAATTGTCTCTAGGATTGATTAGGATATTGGTGAGGGTTAGGGTTAGCTTTTTTTTCTACCTGATTTATTATTACTGATATTCCTGATCAACTTTCTTGATAAAATTGTCTCTAGGATTGATTAGGATATTGGTGAGGGTTAGGGTTAGCTTTTTTTTCTACCTGATTTATTATTACTGATATTCCTGATCAACTTTCTTGATAAAATTGTCTCTAGGATTGATTAGGATATTGGTGAGGGTTAGGGTTAGCTTTTTTTTCTACCTGATTTATTATTACTGATATTCCTGATCAACTTTCTTGATAAAATTGTCTCTAGGATTGATTAGGATATTGGTGAGGGTTAGGGTTAGCTTTTTTTTCTACATGATTTATTATTACTGATATTCCTGATCAACTTTCTTGATAAAATTGTCTCTAGGATTGATTAGGATATTGGTGAGGGTTAGGGTTAGCTTTTTTTTCTACCTGATTTATTATTACTGATATTCCTGATCAACTTTCTTGATAAAATTGTCTCTAGGATTGATTAGGATATTGGTGAGGGTTAGGGTTAGCTTTTTTTCTACCTGATTTATTATTACTGATATTCCTGATCAACTTTCTTGATAAAATTGTCTCTAGGATTGATTAGGATATTGGTGAGGGTTAGGGTTAGCTTTTTTTTCTACCTGATTTATTATTACTGATATTCCTGATCAACTTTCTTGATAAAATTGTCTCTAGGATTGATTAGGATATTGGTGAGGGTTAGGGTTAGCTTTTTTTTCTACATGATTTATTATTACTGATATTCCTGATCAACTTTCTTGATAAAATTGTCTCTAGGATTGATTAGGATTATGGTTAGGGTTAGGGTTAGCTTTTTTTTCTACATGATTTATTATTACTGATATTCCTGATCAACTTTCTTGATAAAATTGTCTCTAGGATTGATTAGGATATTGGTGAGGGTTAGGGTTAGCTTTTTTTCTACCTGATTTATTATTACTGATATTCCTGATCAACTTTCTTGATAAAATTGTCTCTAGGATTGATTAGGATATTGGTGAGGGTTAGGGTTAGCTTTTTTTCTACCTGATTTATTATTACTGATATTCCTGATCAACTTTCTTGATAAAATTGTCTCTAGGATTGATTAGGATATTGGTGAGGGTTAGGGTTAGCTTTTTTTTCTACATGATTTATTATTACTGATATTCCTGATCAACTTTCTTGATAAAATTGTCTCTAGGATTGATTAGGATTATGGTTAGGGTTAGGGTTAGCTTTTTTTTCTACATGATTTATTATTACTGATATTCCTGATCAACTTTCTTGATAAAATTGTCTCTAGGATTGATTAGGATATTGGTGAGGGTTAGGGTTAGCTTTTTTTCTACCTGATTTATTATTACTGATATTCCTGATCAACTTTCTTGATAAAATTGTCTCTAGGATTGATTAGGATATTGGTGAGGGTTAGGGTTAGCTTTTTTTCTACCTGATTTATTATTACTGATATTCCTGATCAACTTTCTTGATAAAATTGTCTCTAGGATTGATTAGGATATTGGTGAGGGTTAGGGTTAGCTTTTTTTTCTACCTGATTTATTATTACTGATATTCCTGATCAACTTTCTTGATAAAATTGTCTCTAGGATTGATTAGGATTATGGTGAGGGTTAGGGTTAGCTTTTTTTTCTACCTGATTTATTATTACTGATATTCCTGATCAACTTTCTTGATAAAATTGTCTCTAGGATTGATTAGGATATTGGTGAGGGTTAGGGTTAGGGTTAGCTTTTTTTTCTACATGATTTATTATTACTGATATTCCTGATCAACTTTCTTGATAAAATTGTCTCTAGGATTGATTAGGATATTGGTGAGGGTTAGGGTTAGCTTTTTTTTCTACCTGATTTATTATTACTGATATTCCTGATCAACTTTCTTGATAAAATTGTCTCTAGGATTGATTAGGATTATGGTTAGGGTTAGGGTTAGCTTTTTTTTCTACATGATTTATTATTACTGATATTCCTGATCAACTTTCTTGATAAAATTGTCTCTAGGATTGATTAGGATATTGATGAGGGTTAGGGTTAGCTTTTTTTTCTACCTGATTTATTATTACTGATATTCCTGATCAACTTTCTTGATAAAATTGTCTCTAGGATTGATTAGGATATTGGTGAGGGTTAGGGTTAGCTTTTTTTTCTACATGATTTATTATTACTGATATTCCTGATTAACTTTCTTGATAAAATTGTCTCTAGGATTGATTAGGATATTGGTGAGGGTTAGGGTTAGGGTTAGCTTTTTTTTCTACATGATTTATTATTACTGATATTCCTGATCAACTTTCTTGATAAAATTGTCTCTAGGATTGATTAGGATATTGGTGAGGGTTAGGGTTAGCTTTTTTTTCTACATGCTTTATTATTACTGATATTCCTGATCAACTTTCTTGATAAAATTGTCTCTAGGATTGATTAGGATTATGGTTAGGGTTAGGGTTAGCTTTTTTTTCTACATGATTTATTATTACTGATATTCCTGATCAACTTTCTTGATAAAATTGTCTCTAGGATTGATTAGGATATTGATGAGGGTTAGGGTTAGCTTTTTTTTCTACCTGATTTATTATTACTGATATTCCTGATCAACTTTCTTGATAAAATTGTCTCTAGGATTGATTAGAATTATGGTTAGGGTTAGGGTTAGCTTTTTTTTCTACCTGATTTATTATTACTGATATTCCTGATCAACTTTCTTGATAAAATTGTCTCTAGGATTGATTAGGATTATGGTTAGGGTTAGGGTTAGCTTTTTTTTCTACATGATTTATTATTACTGATATTCCTGATCAACTTTCTTGATAAAATTGTCTCTAGGATTGATTAGGATATTGGTGAGGGTTAGGGTTAGCTTTTTTTTCTACCTGATTTATTATTACTGATATTCCTGATCAACTTTCTTGATAAAATTGTCTCTAGGATTGATTAGGATATTGGTGAGGGTTAGGGTTAGGGTTAGCTTTTTTTTCTACATGATTTATTATTACTGATATTCCTGATCAACTTTCTTGATAAAATTGTCTCTAGGATTGATTAGGATATTGGTGAGGGTTAGGGTTAGCTTTTTTTTCTACATGATTTATTATTACTGATATTCCTGATCAACTTTCTTGATAAAATTGTCTCTAGGATTGATTAGGATTATGATGAGGGTTAGGGTTAGCTTTTTTTTCTACATGATTTATTATTACTGATATTCCTGATAAACTTTCTTGATAAAATTGTCTCTAGGATTGATTAGGATTATGATGAGGGTTAGGGTTAGCTTTTTTTTCTACATGATTTATAATTACTGATATTCCTGATAAACTTTCTTGATAAAATTGTCTCTAGGATTGATTAGGATTATGATGAGGGTTAGGGTTAGGGTTAGCTTTTTTTTCTACATGATTTATTATTACTGATATTCCTGATAAACTTTCTTGATAAAATTGTCTCTAGGATTGATTAGGATTATGATGAGGGTTAGGGTTAGCTTTTTTTTCTACATGATTTATTATTACTGATATTCCTGATAAACTTTCTTGATAAAATTGTCTCTAGGATTGATTAGGATTATGATGAGGGTTAGGGTTAGCTTTTTTTTCTACATGATTTATTATTACTGATATTCCTGATCAACTTTCTTGATAAAATTGTCTCTAGGATTGATTAGGATTATGATGAGGGTTAGGGTTAGCTTTTTTTTCTACATGATTTATTATTACTGATATTCCTGATCAACTTTCTTGATAAAATTGTCTCTAGGATTGATTAGGATTATGATGAGGGTTAGGGTTAGCTTTTTTTTCTACATGATTTATTATTACTGATATTCCTGATCAACTTTCTTGATAAAATTGTCTCTAGGATTGATTAGGATATTGATGAGGGTTAGGGTTAATTCCTGATCAACTTTCTTGATAAAATTGTCTCTAGGATTGATTAGGATTATGGTTAGGGTTAGGGTTAGGGTTAGCTTTTTTTTCTACATGATTTATTATTACTGATATTCCTGATAAACTTTCTTGATAAAATTGTCTCTAGGATTGATTAGGATTATGATGAGGGTTAGGGTTAGGGTTAGCTTTTTTTTCTACATGATTTATTATTACTGATATTCCTGATCAACTTTCTTGATAAAATTGTCTCTAGGATTGATTAGGATATTGATGAGGGTTAGGGTTAGCTTTTTTTTCTACATGATTTATTATTACTGATATTCCTGATCAACTTTCTTGATAAAATTGTCTCTAGGATTGATTAGGATTATGATGAGGGTTAGGGTTAGCTTTTTTTTCTACATGATTTATTATTACTGATATTCCTGATCAACTTTCTTGATAAAATTGTCTCTAGGATTGATTAGGATTATGATGAGGGTTAGGGTTAGCTTTTTTTTCTACATGATTTATTATTACTGATATTCCTGATCAACTTTCTTGATAAAATTGTCTCTAGGATTGATTAGGATATTGATGAGGGTTAGGGTTAATTCCTGATCAACTTTCTTGATAAAATTGTCTCTAGGATTGATTAGGATTATGGTTAGGGTTAGGGTTAGGGTTAGCTTTTTTTTCTACATGATTTATTATTACTGATATTCCTGATTAACTTTCTTGATAAAATTGTCTCTAGGATTGATTAGGATTATGATGAGGGTTAGGGTTAGCTTTTTTTTCTACATGATTTATTATTACTGATATTCCTGATCAACTTTCTTGATAAAATTGTCTCTAGGATTGATTAGGATATTGATGAGGGTTAGGGTTAGGGTTAGCTTTTTTTTCTACATGATTTATTATTACTGATATTCCTGATCAACTTTCTTGATAAAATTGTCTCTAGGATTGATTAGGATTATGGTGAGGGTTAGGGTTAGCTTTTTTTTCTACATGATTTATTATTACTGATATTCCTGATCAACTTTCTTGATAAAATTGTCTCTAGGATTGATTAGGATTATGGTTAGGGTTAGGGTTAGGGTTAGCTTTTTTTTCTACATGATTTATTATTACTGATATTCCTGATCAACTTTCTTGATAAAATTGTCTCTAGGATTGATTAGGATATTGGTGAGGGTTAGGGTTAGCTTTTTTTTCTACATGATTTATTATTACTGATATTCCTGATCAACTTTCTTGATAAAATTGTCTCTAGGATTGATTAGGATATTGGTGAGGGTTAGGGTTAGGGTTAGCTTTTTTTTCTACATGATTTATTATTACTGATATTCCTGATCAACTTTCTTGATAAAATTGTCTCTAGGATTGATTAGGATATTGGTTAGGGTTAGGGTTAGGGTTAGCTTTTTTTTCTACATGATTTATTATTACTGATATTCCTGATCAACTTTCTTGATAAAATTGTCTCTAGGATTGATTAGGATATTGGTGAGGGTTAGGGTTAGGGTTAGCTTTTTTTTCTACATGATTTATTATTACTGATATTCCTGATCAACTTTCTTGATAAAATTGTCTCTAGGATTGATTAGGATATTGGTGAGGGTTAGGGTTAGCTTTTTTTTCTACATGATTTATTATTACTGATATTCCTGATCAACTTTCTTGATAAAATTGTCTCTAGGATTGATTAGGATTATGATGAGGGTTAGGGTTAGGTTTAGCTTTTTTTTCTACATGATTTATTATTACTGATATTCCTGATGAACTTTCTTGATAAAATTGTCTCTAGGATTGATTAGGATTATGGTGAGGTTTAGGGTTAGCTTTTTTTTCTACATGATTTATTATTACTGATATTCCTGATCAACTTTCTTGATAAAATTGTCTCTAGGATTGATTAGGATTATGGTGAGGGTTAGGGTTAGGGTTAGCTTTTTTTTCTACATGATTTATTATTACTGATATTCCTGATCAACTTTCTTGATAAAATTGTCTCTAGGATTGATTAGGATTATGGTGAGGGTTAGGGTTAGCTTTTTTTTCTACATGATTTATTATTACTGATATTCCTGATCAACTTTCTTGATAAAATTGTCTCTAGGATTGATTAGGATTATGGTGAGGGTTAGGTTTAGGGTTAGCTTTTTTTTCTACATGATTTATTATTACTGATATTCCTGATCAACTTTCTTGATAAAATTGTCTCTAGGATTGATTAGGATATTGGTGAGGTTTAGGGTTAGCTTTTTTTTCTACATGATTTATTATTACTGATATTCCTGATCAACTTTCTTGATAAAATTGTCTCTAGGATTGATTAGGATTATGGTGAGGGTTAGGGTTAGGGTTAGCTTTTTTTTCTACATGATTTATTATTACTGATATTCCTGATCAACTTTCTTGATAAAATTGTCTCTAGGATTGATTAGGATTATGGTGAGGGTTAGGGTTAGGGTTAGCTTTTTTTTCTACATGATTTATTATTACTGATATTCCTGATCAACTTTCTTGATAAAATTGTCTCTAGGATTGATTAGGATATTGGTGAGGTTTAGGGTTAGCTTTTTTTTCTACATGATTTATTATTACTGATATTCCTGATCAACTTTCTTGATAAAATTGTCTCTAGGATTGATTAGGATTATGGTGAGGGTTAGGGTTAGGGTTAGCTTTTTTTTCTACATGATTTATTATTACTGATATTCCTGATCAACTTTCTTGATAAAATTGTCTCTAGGATTGATTAGGATTATGGTGAGGGTTAGGGTTAGGTTTAGCTTTTTTTTCTACATGATTTATTATTACTGATATTCCTGATGAACTTTCTTGATAAAATTGTCTCTAGGATTGATTAGGATTATGGTGAGGTTTAGGGTTAGCTTTTTTTTCTACATGATTTATTATTACTGATATTCCTGATCAACTTTCTTGATAAAATTGTCTCTAGGATTGATTAGGATTATGGTGAGGGTTAGGGTTAGGGTTAGCTTTTTTTTCTACATGATTTATTATTACTGATATTCCTGATCAACTTTCTTGATAAAATTGTCTCTAGGATTGATTAGGATTATGGTGAGGGTTAGGGTTAGCTTTTTTTTCTACATGATTTATTATTACTGATATTCCTGATCAACTTTCTTGATAAAATTGTCTCTAGGATTGATTAGGATTATGGTGAGGGTTAGGTTTAGGGTTAGCTTTTTTTTCTACATGATTTATTATTACTGATATTCCTGATCAACTTTCTTGATAAAATTGTCTCTAGGATTGATTAGGATATTGGTGAGGTTTAGGGTTAGCTTTTTTTTCTACATGATTTATTATTACTGATATTCCTGATGAACTTTCTTGATAAAATTGTCTCTAGGATTGATTAGGATTATGGTGAGGGTTAGGGTTAGGGTTAGCTTTTTTTTCTACATGATTTATTATTACTGATATTCCTGATCAACTTTCTTGATAAAATTGTCTCTAGGATTGATTAGGATTATGGTGAGGGTTAGGGTTAGGGTTAGCTTTTTTTTCTACATGATTTATTATTACTGATATTCCTGATCAACTTTCTTGATAAAATTGTCTCTAGGATTGATTAGGATATTGGTGAGGTTTAGGGTTAGCTTTTTTTTCTACATGATTTATTATTACTGATATTCCTGATCAACTTTCTTGATAAAATTGTCTCTAGGATTGATTAGGATTATGGTGAGGGTTAGGGTTAGGGTTAGCTTTTTTTTCTACATGATTTATTATTACTGATATTCCTGATCAACTTTCTTGATAAAATTGTCTCTAGGATTGATTAGGATTATGGTGAGGGTTAGGGTTAGGGTTAGCTTTTTTTTCTACATGATTTATTATTACTGATATTCCTGATCAACTTTCTTGATAAAATTGTCTCTAGGATTGATTAGGATATTGGTGAGGTTTAGGGTTAGCTTTTTTTTCTACATGATTTATTATTACTGATATTCCTGATCAACTTTCTTGATAAAATTGTCTCTAGGATTGATTAGGATTATGGTGAGGGTTAGGGTTAGGGTTAGCTTTTTTTTCTACATGATTTATTATTACTGATATTCCTGATCAACTTTCTTGATAAAATTGTCTCTAGGATTGATTAGGATTATGGTGAGGGTTAGGGTTAGCTTTTTTTTCTACATGATTTATTATTACTGATATTCCTGATCAACTTTCTTGATAAAATTGTCTCTAGGATTGATTAGGATTATGGTGAGGGTTAGGTTTAGGGTTAGCTTTTTTTTCTACATGATTTATTATTACTGATATTCCTGATCAACTTTCTTGATAAAATTGTCTCTAGGATTGATTAGGATATTGGTGAGGGTTAGGGTTAGCTTTTTTTTCTACATGATTTATTATTACTGATATTCCTGATCAACTTTCTTGATAAAATTGTCTCTAGGATTGATTAGGATTATGGTGAGGGTTAGGGTTAGCTTTTTTTTCTACATGATTTATTATTACTGATATTCCTGATCAACTTTCTTGATAAAATTGTCTCTAGGATTGATTAGGATTATGGTGAGGGTTAGGGTTAGGGTTAGCTTTTTTTTCTACATGCTTTATTATTACTGATATTCCTGATGAACTTTCTTGATAAAATTGTCTCTAGGATTGATTAGGATATTGGTGAGGTTTAGGGTTAGCTTTTTTTTCTACATGATTTATTATTACTGATATTCCTGATCAACTTTCTTGATAAAATTGTCTCTAGGATTGATTAGGATTATGATGAGGGTTAGGGTTAGGTTTAGCTTTTTTTTCTACATGATTTATTATTACTGATATTCCTGATGAACTTTCTTGATAAAATTGTCTCTAGGATTGATTAGGATTATGATGAGGGTTAGGGTTAGCTTTTTTTTCTACATGATTTATTATTACTGATATTCCTGATCAACTTTCTTGATAAAATTGTCTCTAGGATTGATTAGGATTATGATGAGGGTTAGGGTTAGCTTTTTTTTCTACATGATTTATTATTACTGATATTCCTGATCAACTTTCTTGATAAAATTGTCTCTAGGATTGATTAGGATATTGGTGAGGGTTAGGGTTAGCTTTTTTTTCTACATGATTTATTATTACTGATATTCCTGATCAACTTTCTTGATAAAATTGTCTCTAGGATTGATTAGGATATTGGTGAGGTTTAGGGTTAGCTTTTTTTTCTACATGATTTATTATTACTGATATTCCTGATCAACTTTCTTGATAAAATTGTCTCTAGGATTGATTAGGATTAGGGTTAGGGTTAGGTTTAGCTTTTTTTTCTACATGATTTATTATTACTGATATTCCTGATCAACTTTCTTGATAAAATTGTCTCTAGGATTGGTTAGGATTATGGTGAGGTTTAGGGTTAGCTTTTTTTTCTACATGATTTATTATTACTGATATTCCTGATCAACTTTCTTGATAAAATTGTCTCTAGGATTGGTTAGGATTATGGTGAGGTTTAGGGTTAGCTTTTTTTTCTACATGATTTATTATTACTGATATTCCTGATCAACTTTCTTGATAAAATTGTCTCTAGGATTGATTAGGATTATGGTGAGGGTTAGGGTTAGCTTTTTTTTCTACATGATTTATTATTACTGATATTCCTGATCAACTTTCTTGATAAAATTGTCTCTAGGATTGATTAGGATTATGGTGAGGGTTAGGGTTAGGGTTAGCTTTTTTTTCTACATGCTTTATTATTACTGATATTCCTGATGAACTTTCTTGATAAAATTGTCTCTAGGATTGATTAGGATATTGGTGAGGTTTAGGGTTAGCTTTTTTTTCTACATGATTTATTATTACTGATATTCCTGATCAACTTTCTTGATAAAATTGTCTCTAGGATTGATTAGGATTATGATGAGGGTTAGGGTTAGGTTTAGCTTTTTTTTCTACATGATTTATTATTACTGATATTCCTGATGAACTTTCTTGATAAAATTGTCTCTAGGATTGATTAGGATTAGGGTTAGGGTTAGGTTTAGCTTTTTTTTCTACATGATTTATTATTACTGATATTCCTGATCAACTTTCTTGATAAAATTGTCTCTAGGATTGATTAGGATATTGGTGAGGTTTAGGGTTAGCTTTTTTTTCTACATGATTTATTATTACTGATATTCCTGATCAACTTTCTTGATAAAATTGTCTCTAGGATTGATTAGGATTATGATGAGGGTTAGGGTTAGGTTTAGCTTTTTTTTCTACATGATTTATTATTACTGATATTCCTGATGAACTTTCTTGATAAAATTGTCTCTAGGATTGATTAGGATTAGGGTTAGGGTTAGGTTTAGCTTTTTTTTCTACATGATTTATTATTACTGATATTCCTGATCAACTTTCTTGATAAAATTGTCTCTAGGATTGATTAGGATATTGGTGAGGTTTAGGGTTAGCTTTTTTTTCTACATGATTTATTATTACTGATATTCCTGATCAACTTTCTTGATAAAATTGTCTCTAGGATTGATTAGGATTATGATGAGGGTTAGGGTTAGGTTTAGCTTTTTTTTCTACATGATTTATTATTACTGATATTCCTGATGAACTTTCTTGATAAAATTGTCTCTAGGATTGATTAGGATTAGGGTTAGGGTTAGGTTTAGCTTTTTTTTCTACATGATTTATTATTACTGATATTCCTGATCAACTTTCTTGATAAAATTGTCTCTAGGATTGATTAGGATATTGGTGAGGTTTAGGGTTAGCTTTTTTTTCTACATGATTTATTATTACTGATATTCCTGATCAACTTTCTTGATAAAATTGTCTCTAGGATTGATTAGGATTATGATGAGGGTTAGGGTTAGCTTTTTTTTCTACATGATTTATTATTACTGATATTCCTGATCAACTTTCTTGATAAAATTGTCTCTAGGATTGATTAGGATATTGGTGAGGGTTAGGGTTAGCTTTTTTTTCTACATGATTTATTATTACTGATATTCCTGATCAACTTTCTTGATAAAATTGTCTCTAGGATTGATTAGGATTATGGTGAGGGTTAGGTTTAGGGTTAGCTTTTTTTTCTACATGATTTATTATTACTGATATTCCTGATCAACTTTCTTGATAAAATTGTCTCTAGGATTGATTAGGATATTGGTGAGGGTTAGGGTTAGGGTTAGCTTTTTTTTCTACATGATTTATTATTACTGATATTCCTGATCAACTTTCTTGATAAAATTGTCTCTAGGATTGATTAGGATATTGGTGAGGGTTAGGGTTAGGGTTAGCTTTTTTTTCTACATGATTTATTATTACTGATATTCCTGATGAACTTTCTTGATAAAATTGTCTCTAGGATTGATTAGGATTATGGTGAGGGTTAGGGTTAGCTTTTTTTTCTACATGATTTATTATTACTGATATTCCTGATCAACTTTCTTGATAAAATTGTCTCTAGGATTGATTAGGATATTGGTGAGGGTTAGGGTTAGCTTTTTTTTCTACATGATTTATTATTACTGATATTCCTGATCAACTTTCTTGATAAAATTGTCTCTAGGATTGATTAGGATATTGGTGAGGGTTAGGGTTAGCTTTTTTTTCTACATGATTTATTATTACTGATATTCCTGATCAACTTTCTTGATAAAATTGTCTCTAGGATTGATTAGGATATTGGTGAGGGTTAGGGTTAGGGTTAGCTTTTTTTTCTACATGATTTATTATTACTGATATTCCTGATCAACTTTCTTGATAAAATTGTCTCTAGGATTGATTAGGATATTGGTGAGGGTTAGGGTTAGGGTTAGCTTTTTTTTCTACATGATTTATTATTACTGATATTCCTGATGAACTTTCTTGATAAAATTGTCTCTAGGATTGATTAGGATTATGGTGAGGGTTAGGGTTAGCTTTTTTTTCTACATGATTTATTATTACTGATATTCCTGATCAACTTTCTTGATAAAATTGTCTCTAGGATTGATTAGGATATTGGTGAGGGTTAGGGTTAGCTTTTTTTTCTACATGATTTATTATTACTGATATTCCTGATCAACTTTCTTGATAAAATTGTCTCTAGGATTGATTAGGATATTGGTGAGGGTTAGGGTTAGCTTTTTTTTCTACATGATTTATTATTACTGATATTCCTGATCAACTTTCTTGATAAAATTGTCTCTAGGATTGATTAGGATTAGGGTTAGGGTTAGCTTTTTTTTTCTACATGATTTATTATTACTGATATTCCTGATCAACTTTCTTGATAAAATTGTCTCTAGGATTGATTAGGATATTGGTGAGGGTTAGGGTTAGCTTTTTTTTCTACATGATTTATTATTACTGATATTCCTGATGAACTTTCTTGATAAAATTGTCTCTAGGATTGATTAGGATATTGGTGAGGTTTAGGGTTAGCTTTTTTTTCTACATGATTTATTATTACTGATATTCCTGATCAACTTTCTTGATAAAATTGTCTCTAGGATTGATTAGGATATTGGTGAGGGTTAGGGTTAGGGTTAGCTTTTTTTTCTACATGATTTATTATTACTGATATTCCTGATCAACTTTCTTGATAAAATTGTCTCTAGGATTGATTAGGATATTGGTGAGGTTTAGGGTTAGCTTTTTTTTCTACATGATTTATTATTACTGATATTCCTGATCAACTTTCTTGATAAAATTGTCTCTAGGATTGATTAGGATATTGGTGAGGGTTAGGGTTAGGGTTAGCTTTTTTTTCTACATGATTTATTATTACTGATATTCCTGATGAACTTTCTTGATAAAATTGTCTCTAGGATTGATTAGGATATTGGTGAGGTTTAGGGTTAGCTTTTTTTTCTACATGATTTATTATTACTGATATTCCTGATCAACTTTCTTGATAAAATTGTCTCTAGGATTGATTAGGATTAGGGTTAGGGTTAGCTTTTTTTTCTACATGATTTATTATTACTGATATTCCTGATCAACTTTCTTGATAAAATTGTCTCTAGGATTGATTAGGATATTGGTGAGGGTTAGGGTTAGCTTTTTTTTCTACATGATTTATTATTACTGATATTCCTGATCAACTTTCTTGATAAAATTGTCTCTAGGATTGATTAGGATTAGGGTTAGGGTTAGCTTTTTTTTCTACATGATTTATTATTACTGATATTCCTGATCAACTTTCTTGATAAAATTGTCTCTAGGATTGATTAGGATATTGGTGAGGGTTAGGGTTAGCTTTTTTTTCTACATGATTTATTATTACTGATATTCCTGATCAACTTTCTTGATAAAATTGTCTCTAGGATTGATTAGGATATTGGTGAGGGTTAGGGTTAGCTTTTTTTTCTACATGATTTATTATTACTGATATTCCTGATCAACTTTCTTGATAAAATTGTCTCTAGGATTGATTAGGATATTGGTGAGGGTTAGGGTTAGCTTTTTTTTCTACATGATTTATTATTACTGATATTCCTGATCAACTTTCTTGATAAAATTGTCTCTAGGATTGATTAGGATATTGGTGAGGGTTAGGGTTAGCTTTTTTTTCTACATGATTTATTATTACTGATATTCCTGATCAACTTTCTTGATAAAATTGTCTCTAGGATTGATTAGGATATTGGTGAGGGTTAGGGTTAGCTTTTTTTTCTACATGATTTATTATTACTGATATTCCTGATCAACTTTCTTGATAAAATTGTCTCTAGGATTGATTAGGATTAGGGTTAGGGTTAGCTTTTTTTTCTACATGATTTATTATTACTGATATTCCTGATCAACTTTCTTGATAAAATTGTCTCTAGGATTGATTAGGATATTGGTGAGGGTTAGGGTTAGCTTTTTTTTCTACATGATTTATTATTACTGATATTCCTGATCAACTTTCTTGATAAAATTGTCTCTAGGATTGATTAGGATTAGGGTTAGGGTTAGCTTTTTTTTCTACATGATTTATTATTACTGATATTCCTGATCAACTTTCTTGATAAAATTGTCTCTAGGATTGATTAGGATATTGGTGAGGGTTAGGGTTAGCTTTTTTTTCTACATGATTTATTATTACTGATATTCCTGATCAACTTTCTTGATAAAATTGTCTCTAGGATTGATTAGGATTAGGGTTAGGGTTAGCTTTTTTTTCTACATGATTTATTATTACTGATATTCCTGATCAACTTTCTTGATAAAATTGTCTCTAGGATTGATTAGGATATTGGTGAGGGTTAGGGTTAGCTTTTTTTTCTACATGATTTATTATTACTGATATTCCTGATCAACTTTCTTGATAAAATTGTCTCTAGGATTGATTAGGATATTGGTGAGGGTTAGGGTTAGCTTTTTTTTCTACATGATTTATTATTACTGATATTCCTGATGAACTTTCTTGATAAAATTGTCTCTAGGATTGATTAGGATATTGGTGAGGTTTAGGGTTAGCTTTTTTTTCTACATGATTTATTATTACTGATATTCCTGATCAACTTTCTTGATAAAATTGTCTCTAGGATTGATTAGGATATTGGTGAGGGTTAGGGTTAGCTTTTTTTTCTACATGATTTATTATTACTGATATTCCTGATGAACTTTCTTGATAAAATTGTCTCTAGGATTGATTAGGATATTGGTGAGGTTTAGGGTTAGCTTTTTTTTCTACATGATTTATTATTACTGATATTCCTGATCAACTTTCTTGATAAAATTGTCTCTAGGATTGATTAGGATATTGGTGAGGGTTAGGGTTAGCTTTTTTTTCTACATGATTTATTATTACTGATATTCCTGATCAACTTTCTTGATAAAATTGTCTCTAGGATTGATTAGGATTAGGGTTAGGGTTAGCTTTTTTTTCTACATGATTTATTATTACTGATATTCCTGATCAACTTTCTTGATAAAATTGTCTCTAGGATTGATTAGGATATTGGTGAGGGTTAGGGTTAGCTTTTTTTTCTACATGATTTATTATTACTGATATTCCTGATGAACTTTCTTGATAAAATTGTCTCTAGGATTGATTAGGATATTGGTGAGGGTTAGGGTTAGCTTTTTTTTCTACATGATTTATTATTACTGATATTCCTGATCAACTTTCTTGATAAAATTGTCTCTAGGATTGATTAGGATATTGGTGAGGGTTAGGGTTAGCTTTTTTTTCTACATGATTTATTATTACTGATATTCCTGATGAACTTTCTTGATAAAATTGTCTCTAGGATTGATTAGGATATTGGTGAGGTTTAGGGTTAGCTTTTTTTTCTACATGATTTATTATTACTGATATTCCTGATGAACTTTCTTGATAAAATTGTCTCTAGGATTGATTAGGATATTGGTGAGGGTTAGGGTTAGCTTTTTTTTCTACATGATTTATTATTACTGATATTCCTGATGAACTTTCTTGATAAAATTGTCTCTAGGATTGATTAGGATATTGGTGAGGGTTAGGGTTAGCTTTTTTTTCTACATGATTTATTATTACTGATATTCCTGATCAACTTTCTTGATAAAATTGTCTCTAGGATTGATTAGGATATTGGTGAGGGTTAGGGTTAGCTTTTTTTTCTACATGATTTATTATTACTGATATTCCTGATCAACTTTCTTGATAAAATTGTCTCTAGGATTGATTAGGATATTGGTGAGGGTTAGGGTTAGCTTTTTTTTCTACATGATTTATTATTACTGATATTCCTGATCAACTTTCTTGATAAAATTGTCTCTAGGATTGATTAGGATTATGATGAGGGTTAGGGTTAGGGTTAGCTTTTTTTTCTACATGATTTATTATTACTGATATTCCTGATCAACTTTCTTGATAAAATTGTCTCTAGGATTGATTAGGATATTGGTGAGGTTTAGGGTTAGCTTTTTTTTTCTACATGATTTATTATTACTGATATTCCTGATGAACTTTCTTGATAAAATTGTCTCTAGGATTGATTAGGATATTGATGAGGGTTAGGGTTAGCTTTTTTTTCTACATGATTTATTATTACTGATATTCCTGATCAACTTTCTTGATAAAATTGTCTCTAGGATTGATTAGGATATTGATGAGGGTTAGGGTTAGCTTTTTTTTCTACATGATTTATTATTACTGATATTCCTGATGAACTTTCTTGATAAAATTGTCTCTAGGATTGATTAGGATATTGATGAGGGTTAGGGTTAGCTTTTTTTTCTACATGATTTATTATTACTGATATTCCTGATCAACTTTCTTGATAAAATTGTCTCTAGGATTGATTAGGATATTGGTGAGGGTTAGGGTTAGCTTTTTTTTCTACATGATTTATTATTACTGATATTCCTGATCAACTTTCTTGATAAAATTGTCTCTAGGATTGATTAGGATATTGGTGAGGGTTAGGGTTAGCTTTTTTTTCTACATGATTTATTATTACTGATATTCCTGATGAACTTTCTTGATAAAATTGTCTCTAGGATTGATTAGGATATTGATGAGGGTTAGGGTTAGCTTTTTTTTCTACATGATTTATTATTACTGATATTCCTGATCAACTTTCTTGATAAAATTGTCTCTAGGATTGATTAGGATATTGGTGAGGGTTAGGGTTAGCTTTTTTTTCTACATGATTTATTATTACTGATATTCCTGATCAACTTTCTTGATAAAATTGTCTCTAGGATTTTATTAGGATATTGGTGAGGGTTAGGGTTAGGGTTAGCTTTTTTTTCTACATGATTTATTATTACTGATATTCCTGATCAACTTTCTTGATAAAATTGTCTCTAGGATTGATTAGGATATTGGTGAGGGTTAGGGTTAGCTTTTTTTTCTACATGATTTATTATTACTGATATTCCTGATCAACTTTCTTGATAAAATTGTCTCTAGGATTGATTAGGATATTGGTGAGGGTTAGGGTTAGCTTTTTTTTCTACATGATTTATTATTACTGATATTCCTGATCAACTTTCTTGATAAAATTGTCTCTAGGATTTTATTAGGATATTGGTGAGGGTTAGGGTTAGGGTTAGCTTTTTTTTCTACATGATTTATTATTACTGATATTCCTGATCAACTTTCTTGATAAAATTGTCTCTAGGATTGATTAGGATATTGGTGAGGGTTAGGGTTAGCTTTTTTTTCTACATGATTTATTATTACTGATATTCCTGATGAACTTTCTTGATAAAATTGTCTCTAGGATTGATTAGGATATTGATGAGGGTTAGGGTTAGCTTTTTTTTCTACATGATTTATTATTACTGATATTCCTGATCAACTTTCTTGATAAAATTGTCTCTAGGATTTTATTAGGATATTGGTGAGGGTTAGGGTTAGGGTTGGCTTTTTTTTCTACATGATTTATTATTACTGATATTCCTGATCAACTTTCTTGATAAAATTGTCTCTAGGATTGATTAGGATATTGGTGAGGGTTAGGGTTAGCTTTTTTTTCTACATGATTTATTATTACTGATATTCCTGATCAACTTTCTTGATAAAATTGTCTCTAGGATTGATTAGGATATTGGTGAGGTTTAGGGTTAGCTTTTTTTTCTACATGATTTATTATTACTGATATTCCTGATCAACTTTCTTGATAAAATTGTCTCTAGGATTGATTAGGATTATGATGAGGGTTAGGGTTAGGGTTAGCTTTTTTTTCTACATGATTTATTATTACTGATATTCCTGATCAACTTTCTTGATAAAATTGTCTCTAGGATTGATTAGGATATTGGTGAGGTTTAGGGTTAGCTTTTTTTTCTACATGATTTATTATTACTGATATTCCTGATCAACTTTCTTGATAAAATTGTCTCTAGGATTGATTAGGATATTGGTGAGGGTTAGGGTTAGCTTTTTTTTCTACATGATTTATTATTACTGATATTCCTGATGAACTTTCTTGATAAAATTGTCTCTAGGATTGATTAGGATATTGATGAGGGTTAGGGTTAGCTTTTTTTTCTACATGATTTATTATTACTGATATTCCTGATGAACTTTCTTGATAAAATTGTCTCTAGGATTGATTAGGATATTGGTGAGGGTTAGGGTTAGCTTTTTTTTCTACATGATTTATTATTACTGATATTCCTGATGAACTTTCTTGATAAAATTGTCTCTAGGATTGATTAGGATATTGATGAGGGTTAGGGTTAGCTTTTTTTTCTACATGATTTATTATTACTGATATTCCTGATCAACTTTCTTGATAAAATTGTCTCTAGGATTGATTAGGATATTGATGAGGGTTAGGGTTAGCTTTTTTTTCTACATGATTTATTATTACTGATATTCCTGATCAACTTTCTTGATAAAATTGTCTCTAGGATTGATTAGGATATTGGTGAGGTTTAGGGTTAGCTTTTTTTTCTACATGATTTATTATTACCGATATTCCTGATCAACTTTCTTGATAAAATTGTCTCTAGGATTGATTAGGATTAGGGTTAGGGTTAGCTT